>NC_133326.1:384837182-384852182 GCF_042186555.1 Aquarana catesbeiana | reverse complement strand
ACTGATCAATCCCATACTTAGGCATACATCTTACAGCATCATTAGCAGATCTATTTTCAGTTAATTACCCTCCAATTTTAAAACAATTATCAAACTTAATGAAATCATGGTCTCATCTTCCATTATCGTGGTTCGGAAGAATCAATGTGGTAAAAATGACGATACTACCGAAATTACTGTACTTATTTAGAGTATTACCAATTCCTATTCCAGCTTATCACCTAAGAATATTACAAAGGAAAACATCATCATACATATGGGGTTCCTCCAAACCACGCATACAACTACATACACTATATCTCCCAAAATCAAACGGAGGCCTAGGTTGCCCTAATTTTGCTTATTACTATAGGGCTGCACACATAGCAAGCCTGGCTAAATATCATGCGTATCAGGAGACCCCTTTATGGGTACATATTGAAGCCACAGAATGCGATCCTATTCCAATATCAAACTTACTATGGATCACTCCAAAAGATCGCATAGACCTAAAGAATCCAATTATTAAACACTACATTTCCCTTTGGGATAGATTCAAAAAGAATAACCATTTACAATCATCTCATAACCCGATGTTGTCATTCTATAAAAATCCTGCTTTCTATCCAGCATGGATATTCCCTAATTCCTTTAAAGAATGGGTATCTAGAGACGTACTGTGTATGTATAAATTTGTACATTCCTCATCATTCATCCCTTTTTCAACCCTTTGTGAGAGATATGGTCTACCGCAGTCGGAATGATTTAGATACTTCCAAATTAAAAATTTCTTTGCACCCTTAGTGTCTACCACATCCCCATTAACACATATGACTAGTTTCGAAGAAGATTGTAAAAAAGATCCGCATGCTAGAGGCACAATCTCTACTATATATTCTCACCTGCTGGTTCATTCCAGTAAAGACAAATTATCCTATGTCCAGAAATGGGAAGAGGACCTTGAGTGTACTTTTGATAATTCAGATTGGAAACAAATATGGTCAACAACAAAAACAGCTTCCCCTAATATATTGGCGGTTGAGGCTAACTATAAAGTTTTAACACGCTGGTATCTAGTACCTACTAGAGTAGCAAAATATGTGCAAAATTATTCGGCGCAATGTTTTCGGGGTTGTTTGGACCCTGGCACATACCTTCATATCTGGTGGTCGTGTCCATTAGCTCAAATATTCTGGAGGGGAATTTTTAACATTGCAACTAACCTTATTGGGAAAACAATCCCTTTCGATCCAGCAATGGCCCTTCTCAACTTAAAACCTGAATTCATAACGCATACCCAATTCAAATTGTTGGTATATCTCTTCACAGCAGCTAAACAGACTTTAGCAAAATCTTGGAAATCACCAACATTAGATATAAATGAAGCAAAAGCTAAAATGAATTACTATATGACTCATGCCAAGATGATAGCTATAGAATTGGACACTATCCCCAGATTTGAGGTAATATGGCAGCCTTGGATTACATATTCCATGCCAACCCTAGACAAGAGTGTTCTACTGCCATGGTAGTTGTGATAACATGATATAGGCTATATTTCAGCCCTAGTTGTTGTGGTGACTTTCGGCCTGACCTCGCTGATTCTTTCCCTTAACCTTCTTCTATTCTCTCCTTCCTACTATACTTTCTATCCTTTCTTTTCCTTATACTATATTATTCTATGATATTGAAGCTCTAATTGATATTTAAATAATAATCTCAATTATTGTCTAGAAATAGAAATAAAACAAGGCAAACGATGTAGCAGAACTTACATAACTCATTTAATTCTATTCTTTTGAAATGGACAAAGACTCCAAAGTTCTTTTTCTCTCCTATTTCTTTATTTCCTTTTAAAATATATTGCCTTGTGTTAGAATATATTGTCTTGTTTTACGATATTATTAATGAATTAACTATTCTTTAATTGTAAATGAGCTTCCTTATACTGAATGTATGTTATTATTCAATGTTATCTGTACATAATCTCCGTACTCAATAAAACTATTTTGACAAGGAAAAATGTGTGATGGAGCCTACACACGGTCGGAATTTCTGACAACAAGGTCCTATCACACATTTTCCATCGGAAAATCCTATCGTGTGTACAGGTCATTAGCATTCGCAGGGATCAGACCTGACTCTGCGAATGCTGCAGTTATGTGTTTTGTGTTTTGTAAGTGACAGTGGTAGATTGATACTGCACTTGGGTGGGCTGGGCTGGGCGGAGGGGCTAAACACAGGTGCTAGTAGGTATCTGGGCTAATCCCGCTAACACTGCATTTTTGGGAACCCTAAACTACTGAGGACGCTAATATAGTTCTGATCAGATCAAATATATTGATTAGTTCAGACGCTATACTACTAAGGGAGGTGTATGGTGAGTGTGTGGGTGTTAGTCCTACTGGCACTAATCTGGCGCTGCCTGGGGCGATGCGGACCCTAACTGATGCTAAAACCAAACTGATGTCACTTGCCGGGTGATCAGGGGGTTATACCTTTATTCAGCAATATATGGCAGGTAGCCTAACGCTATAAAAACTTGACAGTGACAGTAACTAGCTAACTGGCTAACTACACATTGACAGGGGGTGATCAAGAGGTTAAACCTTTATTAGGGGGGTTATCTATCTGGGCCTACTACTAAGTACCCTAACGCTGATTAGTGTCACAAATGACACCAGTACAATGATCAAGGAAAAATATGAAAATTGCACTTGGTGACACTGTGACAGGGAGTGAAGGGGTTAACTGTGGGGGGGGGGGGCTGGGGCGATGTGGGGGGGTGATCAGGGGGTGAAATGCTTGCCTAAGTGTACTGTGTCACTGTAGTGTTGGTGCAACTCACATTTGGATGTCCTCTCTCCTCTCTCTGGAACGGAAAAGAATTCCAGAGAGGGAGATGACATCACTTCCTCTGCCTGTGTTTAACCACCTCAATACAGTGCATTTTCGCCCCCTTCCTGCCCAAGCCATTTTTCAGCTTTCAGCGCTGTCCCACTCTGAATGACAACTGCGCGGTCATACAACACTGTACCCAAATGAAATTGTTATAATTTTTTCCCCACAAATAGAGCTTACTTTTAGTGGTATTTGATCACCTCTGCGGTTTTTATTTTTTGCGCTATAAACAAAAGAAGAGTGACAAGTTTTAAAAAAAACTGAATAATTTTTACCTTTTGCGATAATAAATATCCAATTTTTTTTCTTTAAAAAAATGTTTTCTCAGTTTAGGCCGATACGTATTCTTGTACATATTTTTGGTAAAAAAAAAATCACAATAAGCGTATATAGATTGGTTTGCGCAAAAGTTATAGCGTCTACAAAATAGGGGATAGATTTATAACATTTTAATTTTTTTAAATTTTTTTACTAGTAATGGCAGCGATCTACGATTTTTATCGTGACTGCGATATTGCGGCGGACACATCGGACACTTTTGACACATATTTGGGACCATTCACATTTATATAGCGATCCGTGCTATAAAAATGCATTGATTACTGTATAAATGTGACAGGCAGGGAAGGGGTTAACACTAGGTGGTGATCGAGGGGTTAACTGTGTTGCTAGGGAGTGATTCTAACTGTAGGGGGCGGGGACTCACTAGGGGAGGAGACGGATCGGTGTTCCTCTGTACTAGGAACACACCATCAGTCTCCTCTCCTCTGACAGGACCGTGGATCTGTGTGTTTACACACACAGATCCACGGTCCTGCTGTGTTACCGGTAATCGCGCGTGCCCGGCGGACATCGCGGCCGCCGGGCACGCGCACTGGGTGCCTAGTGACACGGCACGCGCGCCCCCTGGTGGCCTGGTGGCCTGGGAAAGCGAGGACGTCATATGGCCCGCCCGCCACGAGAGCTGCGCCGCCTGGCCGTCAATTGACGGCCGGCGGTCGGCAAGCAGTTAAACTTACAGGCAGGGGACAGTCTTCCATTCACCAGAACTGATCACCAGGACCAGGCCAGAAATCGCTGGCCTGGGCCTGGAGACTGATCAGTTCTGAAGCGAATCCGATCGCCGCAGGTGCGCCGGGTACCCCCTAGGCCTATCAGGAGCTATGAATCAGATCGAGACAGAAGTATAGTTAAATCACACTTGTTTAATAATAATAATAATAACAATAAGGTAAACAGAGTAAGCGTAGTAAAAACAAGTCAGAGTTCAGTAACCAGATCGGGTAGTCAGCTAAGCAAATGTCAGAGAGCCAGAGATAAACGTAGTAGTACAGCAAGCAGGATCAGGAGCCAGAAGGAACGTCAGCTGAACAAGTCTTCAACAGGAAAGCTGGAGAAAGTCTCTGTGATGTTGACAAAGGCAGAAATCAAGTGAGCTAGATGACTTTAAGTAGGCGGGACTGACGAGCAGAATCAACAACAGCTGGGTAACTGTGGAGAGAGATGAGAGCTGGCAATTAGCTGAGAGCTGAGCGGCCAGCTCAGAGAAGGAAGGGCTGAGCCAAGCCCTGACAAGGCCGCTGCATGCCCGACATACAGCTAAAATGCCTTACCCAGTAGAGCCAACCTGCCGCAGTATAACTGTGGCAGCTGGTCCGGAACCGGTTAAAGGAGAAGTCCAGCCTGAGCTTTTTAGACTGGGCTTCTCCTAAGGGTCACAGGAGTGCAATTCATTTTGCACTCCTGTGACCCGTTTTCAGCGGTCAGCGGTCTGAAGTCTCTGCTGACGTCACTGCCATCAGTCGATGCAGCGCGTCATCCCGACTTCCCAAGTCTGGATTCGCCAGCTGCCTTGATTGATGGCAGTCTCAGCGAGCCCTCTGAGATGGTGAGACAGCCGCTCCCTGCCCCTCCACGGCTCATTGCTCCAATGAGCATGGAGAAGCAGAGAAGGAGCAATGCTGGCTGACAGTCAGCATCGCTCTGCTCCGGGAGGAGTGAAAACCGAGCCATCGGCAGTGGTCAGTGGCTCGGTTCTTAGTGCAGAGATGCCAGGGGATAGCTGCAGCATCGGTCTGATGCTCCATCCTCTGAGGTAAGTATGATTAGATTACTACTACTAGAGTAAGCACACTGCTCTAGCACAGCACAACACAAAGGAAAACTAATGATGAACAAAGATTTCTAACCTGCCCAAATGCTATTTCCTTCATGAGCTCTCAGCTGGCCATAGAAAACAAAATCTTTGTTGGAACTAGAGAGTGTATATACCACCTGTTCTGCTTATGAAGAAGTACTTGGGCTCTCTGAGGTTTTTGGGGCATTTAATAGTCTTTATGAAATGAAATGTGTAATGTTTTAAACAACTGTAACCTGGACTGTAGCTAATAACTGCTGCAGAACTTCTTCCTTTGTTTATCTTTCCCCAGTGGCGAGGGTTAAACTGAATATTCATTATTGCAATGCTCATTTTTGAAAGGTCTCTTGTGCAGGGGACAGCGAACTTGGCTGGGTTAGGATCAATTCCAGAGGATGAGGATTGGCTGATACAAAGTAAGGAGAGTGTTTCTGGAGGCTGCTGAGAGGAAAGAGGGGGGCAGCCAAAAAGGCTAGCAGTAGTGTTGGAAAAATGAACTGAGCTACTGACTGAATGGAAGCCTGCCATAGCTGACCACATTTTGGATGGGACCTGAGAGAAGCAAAGAAACTGCTCATTCGGCAAGACCTTGCCTCAGAGAATAGGAACCTTCTCCCTGGGAGGGTGTTTGATCAGACTATACCAGAGGGAGCACTCCCATCGCTTGTAAGGAGGGACTGTCTCAGCAGGATTAAAATATCTCTCAGAGTAACGTTATCGTATAAGTACATTTACTAATCTTCTCTTCTTTTATGCTATGCTTAGCCTAATAAATTCTTTAAAACGCCTCAAGATAGGCTGGTAAATGCTTGGTGAGTGGGGTGTGTTACTGTCAGATGTGCAGAGAAATGACAAAACAATTCAATGGCTCATCTGAGGATAGTGCTACACAACTAAGTCTAGGTTCACATCTATGCGGCAGCTGCAGTTGCATTTTTTAGGCACATTTTGCACTGCGTTTTGCATTTTTAGCCACTTTAGCCACGGAAGGTTTTATCCCCTTCCTGACCAGAGCACTTTTTACAATTTGGCACTGCGTCGCTTTAACTGCTAATTGCACGGTCATGCAATGTTGTACCCAAACGAAATTTGCATGCTTTTTTTCCCACAAATAGAGCTTTCTTTTGATGGTATTTGATCACCTCTGCGGTTTTTATTTTCTGCGCTATAAACGGAAAAAGACTGAACATTTTGAAAAAAAATTATATTTTCTACTTTTTGTTATAAAAAAAATCCAATAAGCTCAATTTTAGTCATACATTTAGGCCAAAATGTATTCAGCCACATGTCTTTGGTAAAAAAAGTCAATAAGCGTGTATTTATTGGTTTGCGCAAAAGCTATAGCATCTACCATCTAGGGTACATATTCTGGAATTTACACAGCTTTTAGTTTATGACTGCCTATCTCATTTCTTGAGGTGCTAAAATGGCAGGGCAGTGCAACCCCCCCCCCCCATGACCCTATTTTGGAAAGTAGACACCCCAAGGTAATTGCTGAGAGGCATGTTGAGCCCATTGAATATTTTATTTTTTTGTCCCAAGTGATTGAATAATGAAAAAAAAAAAATATTTTACAAAAAGTTGTCACTAAATGATATATTGCTCACACATGCCATGGTTATATGCGGAATTGCACCCCAAAAAACATTTTGCTGCTTCTCCTGAGTATGGGGATGACACGTGTGGGACTTTTTGGGAGCCTAGACGCGTACGGAGCCCCCGAAAACCAATCACCGCCTTCAGGATTTCTAAGGGCGTAAATTTTTGATCTCACTCCTTACTACCTATCACAGTTTTGAAGGCTATAAAATGCTAAGATGGCACAATGCTAAGATGGCACATAATCCCCCCCCCAAATGACCCTATTTTGGAAAGTAGACACCCCAAGCTTTTTGCTGAGAGGCATGTTGAGTGCATGGAATATGTTATATTTTGCCACAAGTTGGGGAAAAATTACAAACTTTTTTTTTTTGCACAAAGTTGTCACTAAATGATATATTGCTCACACAGGCCATGGGCATATGTGGAATTGCTCCCCAAAATACATTCTTCTGCTTCTCCTGAGTACGGGGATACCACATGTGTGGGACTTTTTAGGAGCCTAGCTGCATACAGGGCCCTGAAAACCAAGCACCGCCTTCAGGATTTCTAAGGTCGTAAATTTTTTATTTCACTCCTCACTACCTATCACAGTTTTGAAGGCCATAAAATGCCCAGATGGCACAAAACCTTCACAAATGACCCCATTTTGGAAAGTAGACACCCCAAGCTATTTGCTTAGAGGCATGTAGAGTCCATGGAATATTTGATATTTTGCCACAAGTTGTGGGAAAATTATAAACTTTTTTTTTTTTTTGCACAAAGTTGTCACTAAATGATATATTGCTCAAACATGCCATGGGCATATGTGGAATTACACCCCAAAATACATTCTTCTGCTTCTCCTGAGTATGGGGATACCACATGTGTGGGACTTTTTGGGAGCCTAGCTGCGTACGGGGCCCCGAAAACCAATCACCGCCTTAAGGTTTTCTAAGGGCGTAAATTTTTGATTTCACTCCTCACTACCTATCACAGTTTCGAAGGCCATAAAATGCCAAGATGGCACAACCCCCCCAACCCAAATGACCCCATTTTGGAAAGTAGACACCTCAAGCTATTTGCTGAGATTCATGGTGCGTATTTTGCAGCTTTCATTTGTTTTTGAAAATGAAGAAAGAAAAGAAAAATGTATTTTGTTTTCTTTTTTCAATTTTCAAAACTTTGTGACAAAAAGTGAGGTCTGCAAAATACTCACCATACCTCTCAGCAAATAGCTTGGGGTGTCTACTTTCCAAAATGAGGTCATTTGGGGGGGGGGGGTTGTTCCATCTGGGCATTCCATGGCCTCCGAAACTGTGATAGGCAGTGAGGAGTGAAATCAAAAGTTTACACCCTTAGAAACCCTGAAGGTGGTGCTTGGTTTTCGGCTAGGCTCCCAAAAAGTCTCACACATGTGGTATCCCTGTACTCAGGAGAAGCAACAGAATGTATTTTGGGGTGTAATTTCACATATGCCCATGGCATGTTTGAGCAATATATAATTTAGTGACAACTTTTTCCAAAAAACCCCAAAACATTTGTCTTTTTCCCGCAACTTGTGTCACAATATAAAATATTCCATGGACTCGACATGCCTCTCAGCAATTAGCTTGGGGTGTCTGCTTTCCAAAATGGGGTCATTTGGGGGGCGGTTTTGAACTGTCCTGGCATTTTATGCACAACATTTAGAAGCTTATGTCACACTCTTCTAACCACTTGAAGACAAAGCCCTTTCTGACACCTTTTGTTTACATGAAAAAATAATTTTTTTTTTGCAAGAAAATTACTTTGAACCCCAAACATTATATTTTTTTTAAAGCAAATGCCCTACAGATTAAAATAGTGGGTGTTTCATTTTTATTTCACACAGTATTTGCACTGCAATTTTTCAAGCGCATTTTTTTGGGAAAAAACATACTTTTTTAAATTTTAATGCACTAAAACACACTATATTGCCCAAATGTTTGATGAAATAAAAAAGATGATCTTAGGCCGAGTACATGGATACCAAACACGGCATGCTTTAAAATTGCGCACAAACGTGCAGTGGCGACAAACTACATACATTTTTAAATGCCTTTACAGGTTACCACTTTAGATTTACAGAGGACATCTACTGCTAAAATTACTGCCCTCGATCTGACTTTCGCAGTGATACCTCACATGCATGGTGCAATTGCTGTTTACATTTGACGCCAGACCGTCGCTTGCGTTCGCCTTTGCGCGAGAACAGGGGGGGGACAGGGGTGCTTTTTTTTTTTTTTTTTTAATTATTTTTTTTGCTTTTTTATCTTATTTTTAAACTGTTCCTTTCATTTTTTTTTTAATTATTATCTCAGGGATGTAAATATCCCCTATGATAGCAATAGGTAGTGACAGGTACTCTTTTTTGAAAAAACTGGGGTCTATTAGACCCTAGATCTCTCCTCTGCCCTCAAAGCATCTGACCTCACCAAGATCGGTGTGATAAAATGCTTTTCCAATTTCCCAATGACGCTGTTTACATCTGGCGAAATCTAAGTCATGCAATGCTCGTAGCTTCCAGTTTCGTAGGCCATAGAGATGCTTGGAGCCATTCTGGTCTTTGAACAGCTCTATGGTCAGCTGGCTGAATCACCGGCTGCATTCTCCGGTTCCCTGTTGGGACAGGAGAGCCAGAGAAAACCATGGAAGACGGTGGGGGGGACATTCCCTCCCACTGCTTGTAAAAGCAGTCTAGAGGCTAATTAGCCACTAGGATTGCTTTTAAATGAAAGCCGACCGCTGGCTGAAAAGAATGATACCAAGATGATACCTAAACCTGCAGGCATCATTCTGGTATAACCACTCAAAGTCCAGCAACATACCAGTACGTTGCTGGTCCTTGTTGGGCATATATTGTAATCTTTTTTTTCATGCTGCCTGTGGGCTGAACGAAAAAAAGAGAGTGATCGGTGGGTTTGCCCACCATTAGAATACCTCCCTTCATCCACCCACTTCTAATGATGGGCATACATGCACCATTTATATATGCCGAAGCATGGGGGCATCCGCCCCAAAAGTTAGGACCAAATCGCTCCTCCGCCCCTGCTGCCCCCATGCTTCGGCATATATGCTCTTTTTTTTAACTGTGGTGGTGAAATCACCCCCTACAGTGCTGGAGTCATGGCTTTATGTATCGTGGGAGCAAACGCTGTTGCTGTTGAGATAAATAAATCCGCGCTGCAACTGAATAGCGTACCTGCTAAGCAAATGATGGTTAACAATAAAACAAAGTAACATTACAGTATAACAGTAAGATATACAATACCTGCAAAGCAAATACAAAAAACACAGTAAAAAATAAAACATTTTTTAATGCAACCTGTGCCTAAAATATATATATGCCGAAGCATGGGGGCATCCACCCGCAAAAGGTAGGAGCAAATCGCTCCTCCGCCCCTGCTGCCCCCATGCTTCGGCATATATGCTCTTTTTTTTAACTGTGGTGGTGAAATCACCTCTGACAGCGCTGGAGTCACGGCTTTATGTATCGTGGGAGCAAACGCTGTTGCTGTCAAGATAAATAAATCAGCGCTACAGTTGAATGGCGTACCTGAAAACAAAAAAATGGTTAACAATAAAACACAGTAAACAGTAAAGTATAAAAAAATTACATACCTGAAAAGCAAACATGATAAAACATAATAACAATAAAACATTGCAGAATAGGATACAGTAAAAAAGAGCAGAACAATAGAGAGAGAACAGAGAGAGAGAGAGAACAATAAAACAACTATTTTTGTTTTTTTTATTTTATATTTTTTTGTGTTTTTTTTTTTTTTTTTACTTTTTTTTTTTCTTACATTTTTTTTTTATAACTGTAACTTTTGTAACTGTAACCGGTTCCAGGTTTGGGTCTCTCAAAATGCGATGGCATCTTGGGAGACCCTGTGAAAGTGTGCCTAGTCTGTGCAATGCTGTACCCTACGCTAAAACTCAACTAGTGTATGGTAGCGTTCAAAACATTCACCAATGCAAAGACCAGGATTGTCAGGACAGGAGGGACAATAATAAAGGGTGTCACGCCTATATCTGCGCTTTCTACAGATTCAACATTTTCTTTGAGGAGTTCGTTGGGTAGGGGTACTCGGGAGGACATAAGGAAAATGCCTCTCAGGCAGCCGGCTTACTGCATTTGGTTGGGGAAGGTGAGGTGGAGCACTGTCTGGAAACAGAAGGGCTCTGACAATCTCTTCCTGGAATTTAAGGAAGGCTCCAGTCCATCCTGAAGCTCTGTATAGCACATGAGCGTTCAGCAAAGCCAATTGAAATAAGTATACAGACACCAGCGTCTGGCCTTACGGGCAACTAGGTACGGCGCCAACAACTGGTCGTTGAGGTCCACCCCTCCCATATTTTGGTTATATTTGTGAACACAGAGGGGTTTCTCCACAACACCAGTCGCCATAGTAATTTGGACCGTCATGTCTGCATGAAGGGAGGTAAGAACGAAAACATTCTTATTATCCCTCCACTTCATAGCGAGGAAGTTATTACACTTCAAGCAGGCTCTCTCCCCCAGCCTAAGACGGGAATCTACAAGCCGCTGGGGAAAGCCCCGGCGATTAGATCGCACGGCGCCACATGCTCCAATCTGATGATCAAACAAGTGACTAAAAAGTGGCATGCTCGTGTAATAATTGTCCACGTACAAGTGGTACCCCTTTCCGGATAAGGGTGACACCAAGTCCCACACAATCTAGCCAGTGCTTCCTATGTAGTCAGGGCAGTCTTTCTCTTCCCTCATAAACCATAAAACTACATGTATAGCCTGTGGCCCTGTCACAGAGCTTATACATCTTAACCCTGTATCTGGCACGCTTGCTGGGAAGGTACTGTTTGAATGACAAGTGGCCAGAAAACGTAATCAGGGACTCATCAATACAGACAACTTGATGGGGAGTAAACAAGTCTGCAAAACGTTGGTTGAAGTGGTTTACGAGGGGCCGAATTTTGTAGAGCCGATCGTATCCAGAGTCTCCACGAGGACGACAAAGTTCATTGTTGTTGAAGTGCATGAACCGCAAAATCTGCTCATATCGTGCCCTGGCCATGGAAGAAGAGAACATGGGCACATGGTGAATTGGGTCAGTGGACCAATATGACCGCAACTCACTCTTTTTGGTTATGCCCATGAGGAGGGATAGGCCCAGAAAGATCTTAAATTCAGAAACCGTAATTGGTCTTCAATCTCTGGCACGGGAGGACCGGGGAATAGTGGACAATGTACAAATTGCTTTGGTCCACAATAGATCTATAGAGATCTTCGGTGAAAAACAGCGAATAAAAATCAAGTGACGTAAAATCAACTGTTTCCACCTGAATGCCGGTTGGCCAGTGAATGGGGGAAGTACGGGTGCTGCAGAAGTGGTGGGTTCCCAATTAGGATTGGCGAATGCAGCAGGAAGGGCACTATGAGCACAAGGGGCCTGTGTTCATCTTCTTGGTGGCAGCGGGACACTACTTGTGCTTGCCACCTCGCCAGCTTGAACTGCACTTATGGGACTCGCCACGTCACCAAGTGTTACTGCAGTGCTGGATGTAAGACCAGGGTGTACTAGGCTGCTGGTGCTTGCCAGTTCACCTGAAGGAATAGCGGCGCTAGTACTTCTCTGCTCCATACGAGAGCCCTGCGTTTCTTGCACCTCAACAGCAGAAGAAGAAGATTGGGGTCTGGTACGCCTGACCTTGGCAGGGACCACAACTCTGTCGTCAGAGCTGTCTCCATCTGTCATGGAGCCGCTGCTGTCTACAGGTTCGTATTCTGATCCTGAATCTGACAGATGAGTGACTTCCTCTTCGCTATCTGTCATGCTCAGAAACGTGTAGGCCTCTTCACTACTGTACCTTTGATTTGCCATTTTGAGCTCTAAATTTAGTGGTACAGTAGTGAGACTCACAGGTAAAAAAGCTCCTGACTGTTAGCGACTGTATCAAAATGCTACCAAAAAACTGTTAGCGATTGCAGGGATCAGGCCTGACTCTGCGAACGCTGCAGTTATGTGTTTAGTGTTTTGTAAGTGACAGTGATCGATCGATACTGCACTTGGGTGGGCTGGGCTGGGCTGGGCTGGGCCGAGGGGCAAAACGCAGGTGCTAGCAGGTATCTGGGCTGATCCCTCTAACACTGCATTTTTGGGAACCCTAAACTGCTGGGAACGCTTGTATAGATCTCATCGGATCAGATATTGATCCGTTCAGATACTATACCACTAAGGGAGGTGTATGCTGCGTGCGTTGCTGTTAGCGGTACTGGCACTAGCCTGACGCTGCCTGTTGGATTTGACAGTTTCCCAGCAGAGAACATGACTGAGCTCATCTCTATTCACCCCCAAACCAGCCTCAGTTTCACTAGACAAGTGTAAGCCAACAACAGTGTTCTTGATTGCTGCCACACTAGTCTCAGTTTTGCCAGATCGGTGTAAGCCAGCAACATGGCTGCCACATCAGTGACAATGTCACCAGACTTGTGCAGCCAACAACAATGTTCCTGATTGTTAGCCACACCAGTGCCAGTGTCACCAGAGCCAGCTCAGCTAGCATTAGTGTTTTCGATCACTGCCACACCAGTGCATTGTGGCCTCTACTTGCTGCCTGTACAGACCTGGGCCTGTTTATTGACCACATTTCTGCCTGCCACCTGAATATACCTATCTGAATGTTCCACTGACTATGTTTCTGTGAGACATCAATCCCAGCCATTCCATTCAGACGACTGCACTCCTAAAACAACAGGAACCAATTTGTTCACCCTTTGTTCAGTCTCCTGTACTTCCTGGCCCATGGACATGACATTTCTGGGGGCAGCCATGTTCTAATAGGCTAGGCTTAGTGGCAGTATAGGAATAGGGATTGCTATAGGTGATGCTACACTAAGCTAAATTCCTTGGCCACTCAGTACACTGTTTTTGATACAGTGTTGGTTGATTTTTGTGATACATGATGTCTGGTAGATAATCAGTCTTACCTTTGAAAAAGTCTCACACATGTGGTATCTCCATACTTGGGAGGAGTAGCAGAATGTGTTTTGGGGTGAAATTCTAAGTATGCCCATGCTGTGTGTTAGAAATATCTATTGATTAATTTGACAATGTTGTGTAAAGAAATACATTTCCATTTGCTTCCCTTTTTACAAAAGCTTACAGCAAGAAACGTGAATTATTCAAAAGACTCATTATGCCTCTTAAAAAAACTTATGGGCATTTGCTTTCCAAAATGTTGTCATTTAGTGGGTGTTTCTACTGTCCTGCCACTCCAGGGCCTCCAAAATGTGATTGGTAGTCAGGAACTTAGATATGCAATTTATGCCCCTTGGTGCTCCTTGGATTTTGGGCCCCACTATATGGCTAGGCTGTAAAAAAAAAAGTCTCAAACATGTGGTATCCCCATTCTCAGGAGCATAGCAGAATGTGTTTTGGGGTGTAATTCTAGGTATTCCCATGCTATGTGTGTGAAATATTTTATTAATTGATAGCTGTATGTTAAAAAAATGCATATTTTCATATTTCAAAAACTTGTGGCAAAAAAAACCTGATCTTTAAAAGACTCACTGTGCCTCTAAATAAATACATTGGAGGATTTATTTTGCGAAATGTGGTCATTTGGGGTATTTCTGCTGTCCTGGCCCTTCAGGGCCTTAGGAAAGAAATGTAATTTCAGATAAAAAAGTTACGCCCCCTAAAGTTTCTTCTTTGATTTTAGGCCCCTCTATGTATCTCAGCAGCGAAAAAGTCTGATACACGTCACATTCCCATACTTGAGGGTAGTTAAAGAATGTGTTTTTGTAACTGTAATTATGCTCATGCTGTGCATGAGAAATAACTTGTTAAAAATAACAACTTTGTGAAGAAAAAAGAAAAAGCTAATTATATTTACTTTCTTTATTTTCCAAAAAAAGTGGCAAAAAAATTACAAACAAAAAACTCACCATCCCTCTTACTATATATCTTGGATGGTCTACTTTCCAAAAAAGGTCATTTTGGGGTATTTGTACTGTCCTGGCATTTTAGGGCCTCAGGAAATTAGATAGACAGTTAAAACGTCAGGGTTGATTCAATTCAGATATCATAGTTTGGAGACTAAATAAAATACTCTGATTTGTTTATTTTTTTTTTTTGTTTGTTTTTTACCAAATAAATGTAGCTGATCACATTTTGGCCCAAATTTATGAAGAAATATTATGTATTTGCAAAATTTTATAGCAGAAACTAAGGGAAACAATTGTTTTCAAAATGTTTGGTCTTTTTTCCTTAATATAGTAAAAAAAAACAAATAAAAAACCAGTGGTGAATAAATACCACCAAAAGAAAGTTTTATCCATCTCGATATACCAAAAAATAATTTGGGTACAGTTTTGCAATGAGCATTGCTTAGCCCCCACT
>NC_133326.1:384692182-384832182 GCF_042186555.1 Aquarana catesbeiana | reverse complement strand
TTGGACTTGTTCTTTCAGCACATCTCCCAGATGCTCAATTGAATTGAAATCTGGAGAATTTGGAAGCCAGATCAACACATCAAACTTGTTGTATCCTAACTATTCTTGAATTTATCAGACCAGGCCACCTTCTTCCATTGCTCTGTGGTCCAGTTCTGATGCTCACATGCCCATTACAGGTGCTTTTGGCTGTGGGCATGACTAAGTATGGGCACCCCAACCGGTCTGCGGCTACGCAGCCCCATACCCAACAAACTACAATGCACTGTACATTCTGACACCTTTCTATCAGAACCAGCATTATCTTTTTCAAAGATCTCATCTACAGTTGCACTTTTATTGAATTGAACTGTACAGCCAGCCTTTGCAACCCACCTGCATCAATGAGCATTGACCACCCATGTCTCTGTTGCTGGTTTACCAGTTTTCCTTCCTTGGACCACTTTTGGTAGGCCTTGACCAATGTAGACCAGGAACATCACACAAGAGCTGCAGTTTTGGAGATGTTCTGACCCAGTCCTCTAGCCATTACAATTTAGCCCTTGTCAAAGTTGCTCATATCCTTACGCTTGCCCATTTGTCTACTTTCAACACATGAAATTCAACTTCATGGGAAAATTGTACACTTGCTGCCTAATATATCCCACCCGTTTTCAGATGCCATTGATACAGATACAGTGTATTTTTTAAAAAATAAAATAAATTATATTCGAAAAAAATATGTTAAAGCTCCCCCAAACCCCCTCCCCACCCCATGTGATTGCATGCAAATGCGAACACAAACGTAGGTCACACACGCATATGTAAATGGTGTTTACACCACACATGTGAGATATCACAGCTAACATTATTGTGAGAGCAATAATTCTAGCACCAGACCTCCTGTGTAACTCTAAATTGGTAACCTGTAAAGACCTATAAAGCATCGCCTATGGAGATTTTTAAGTACCGTAGTTTGGCGCCATTCCACAAACGTGCATAATTTTAAAGCATGATGTGACTTGTTAGGTATCTATTTACTCTGCATAACATCACTTTTTATATTTTATGAAACATTTTTTATTATATTGTGTTTTGTGCATAAAACTAAAGTGTATTTTTTCCATTGCGTGTGCCATAAAAAATTGAAACATCCACCATTTTATTCTCTAGGACGTCTGCCTAAAAAATATATAAAAATTATATAATGTTTGGGGGTTTTAAGTAATTTTCTAGCAAAAAAATATAGATTTTTACATATATGTGAAAAGTGTCAGAATTGGCCCAGTGTGGAAGTGGTTACTAAAACCAGTTAACTAAAAAGAAAACTTGATCTGGTGACTGGGTCTCTTTAATTTCTTTGTAACAAATGAGAGTCTAACTGGCACTTATATTCCTCTGCACAATCATTTTTAAAAATGGAAACTTTTCCATTACATATACTTTTCTGTACACAGAATATAGACAGACAGCTAAGACTTTGTCTGAGCCTACCTCAGACAAATTGTTAGCTTTAAAGTAGTTAGGAACTACTCACCTACTAGCATATACTGTATAGTTGGTGGCACAGTGGTGTAGTGGGTAGCACTCTTGCCTAGTAAAAAGGGTCACTGGTTCGAATCCCAACCATGACACTACCTGCCTGGAGTTTGCATGTTCTCCCTGTGCCTGTGTGGGTTTCCTCCAGGTACTCCGGTTTCCCCCCACACTCCAAAGACATGCTGGTAGGTTAATTGGCTTCTGTCTAAATTGGCCCTAGTACTGTATATGAATGTGAGTTAGGTACCTTAGATTGTAAGCTCCTTGAGGGTAGGGACTGATGTGAATGTACAATGTTTATGTAAAGCGCTGTGTAAATTGATGGCACTATATAAGTACCTTAAATAAAAAAATAAAAATAAAAAAATAGTGCAGGGTCAAGAGTATGTAATGTACAGAAGTCAAAAGTATGTAACCTACAACAGTAAGGGGTGTATACAATACAGGAGAGAGTACAGAGTATGGGGGTCAGAGGAATGTAATGTACACCCGGGGTCCGCAACCCTTTGATTGTGATCTACCAGTTTATTGCGGCCAGGTGACTGTTAGCTCAAACCTGGGCTTGCTAACCTGCTGTTTCCAGTGCAGTGACGAGTGGGGCCTGCATCGGTGGAGTGAGCAGGTGGTTGTATTTGCAACACTGCTTCTCTAGTTTTGCCTGTAGGCCTCAGTGGAGTGATAGGAGCGATATCTTTACCCTAATTGAATGCTTTGTCTTTGCTTTCGTTATCCCATGAAGGGGATCTGTACCCAAGTGCCTGTGTACTGTACACCAGAGCTTACAGAGTTCATGGGTCAGGAGACAGTTTAACATAGTGTATAAAGTACAGGGACTAAGAGTATGGAGATGAATGAATGCCATATTGCTTGTCAATAGGAAAAATACCCAATTACAGTGGCAGTCAGTAGGGGCAAATGGAAGCAGAAAATTGCCAATTTCCATTGATTCAGAGATGTACCATTACATTGGTGGTCAGTGGGAAGAATGTTCCCCTTACATTAATGGTCAGTGGGCAGAATGTCAATTACATTTGTGGTCATTGGGAGGAAAAAAATGCTCTCTTGCATTGGTGTTTAGTGGCAGAAAGAATGCCCTGGTATTGGCTTTAGTGGCGGGAAATATGCCCCAGCTTTAGTGGTAGTGGGATTAATATTACCCGAGCATTGGTGTTAGCGGCAAGGTAAATTCCCCAGCATTGGTGTTAGTGGAATGAAGAATGCCCCAGCATTAATGTTAGTCGCAGGAAGAGTGCCACAGTGTTGGTGTTACCAGGAAGGTAGATGCTCAAGCATTTTTGTTAGTGGGAGAATAAATGTTCCAACATTGGTGTTAATGGGGGGGGGGGGGGGAGTGAATGCTCCAGTGCTGGTTTTAGTGTGAGTGTAAGTGCTTCAGCATTGCTGTTAATGGGAGGAAGAATGCTCCAACCTTGGGATAGTAGGAAGGAGCACTGGGGTAAAGGGTAGAAGAATGCCCCAGCATTGGTGTTAGAGGGACAGAGAATACCCCAGAACCTCTGGTTCTACGGCGTGCCACTGCATCCGAGTAAACAGATATGTACATCTAATTTTCTTTCTTGTGGTACGTTGTGTAAAAGTGGTGACACAAACAGAGGGGGCTTGCTTTAGATGCCAATGATAAGGCTACAGGCTATAGTAATGTCCTGTCAGTATTAAGAAAAGAAAAGTGTGGTTTTGCATATATTCATGCTAGTTTTCCTTGTAATGCAATAGTGAAAGCCAGTAGTTTTTTGGTACAGTGGGATCATTGAACTGTGTTTGCACTGTAACACAATCTACCGATTGTCCTTCAACCGATGTACTGCAATGCCATGGATGTACTCAGAAGTTAAATTAAAAAGTGTTAAATCTATACATGGAATAGGAACTTTATACTAGGCACTATGGTAGATAAAGTCCTACAAATATAACTCACACTACAAGCATATCTGTGTGGGTGTATTGCGATTAACATAAAAAAGTGAATAATGATTATCATGATTAACAGTTCTTGTCAATCAAGTAAGGCATATTTATGAAAGGAGGGGTATTTTTTACTATTGGCTACAACCTTGTTCACATGAAAAATTCCCACTATGCATGTAAAGAGCTAAAGTAATAAAAAAAAAATATTTTTGTCTTTTATTTGAACTTAAAGGACGTGTCTTTTTTTCAACCTGCGTTACACTTACTAATTATTTATGACAATACCTCAGCAATACCATCAATATAACATTTTCCAGGAATTTATGTAACTGTAAGCTGTAACTATGAAAATGTAAGGGGACTATTTAATTCTATAGAGAGCTTAGTAGTGAACTATTCCTAAAAAAAAATGGACAGATTAGTAATTCTATTGATATACCTATTTAAAATTCATTTTGTAAAGCGCTGCACAAACTGTTGACATTATATTAAATCCTTTATAATAGTAATAATAGTAATAACAAATATGCATTTATGTGACATAAGAGAGAAATGTATACATTATATCCCCGTGTTACTTTAACAAAAGCATTTGACAAGGAAATGATTATCTGACTGTGCATGCTTATTATTTTAGCAGGTTCGTGTACAGCAAAAAATAAAAAAAAAGTGCAAACAAAGCCACATTCGTTGAGTGTTTTGCCTTAAAAGACATTTACAATACCCTCATTGACTAGTTTGTTGGCAATAAAAACTGCTGGCAGCAAGGTAAATGTATTCTTTTGAATTCCTGAGCTTTTTATGTCTAGGTCCTTGATTTTACACCAATATTTGCCAAAAATAAAAACAGACTAATGGGATCCATGTGTTAAAATGTGAATACAAGTAATTTGTACAAAATGCCGTGTTTGTGCTGCATTCCTAAATTCACAGGATACCTGGGGGCTTTACACTCCTTTAAAAACAATACATCGTAAGAGCTTCCAATGCCAAATCTGTCTCTGTATGTAGAAAATGATTGTAACCTTCAGCCTAGGGAAGATTTCATGATTTAGGTAAGTAAACAACTAAATTCTCCCAGTGGGCATTTCACAGCTATGGACCTGAAGTTTCTTTGGAAAAAACGGGCATCTACTAACGCACAAATAAAATGATAAAGAACTCTGTTATGAAGAGCTTTACCTAGATGGGGATGAAGTTAGCATAATTATCTAAATTATAATTACCTCCATTTTACTGCATAGGGGCACACTGAGGGCAGAAGCATGCTGGATGTATGCATCATAACACCTTCTTCCTGTAGCTACCATGTCCTATCAGCTGATATACTTATTGTCACCATGTTGTTAAGACTTTCATTATGCCCATTGATGTTGTCAAAAGTTTACCTTAGTAGACAATCTCTTTTAATGCAAGACAAACTGTTTTAAAGTATAACTAAAGAGCAAACTTTTTCTTTTGTTTTAGATAGAGTGGATTTGCGGTTAGAAGAACTGTCAGGTTTCTATTGCTGTCTGTGTCCCTGTTAAGGATATTCACTCTTTCTATTTGTCCTGTGTACCATCAAAAGTAAAAGAAGATCCAAAATTTTGTGCTGTCTCCAGATCAGTAATAGGGGGGAAATCTTCCAATGGGGGCACTAGTTGTGGTGGCCCTGGTGACAACCAGGGATTCCCTCACTTTGGAGGGATTTTCTCTCAATTCCTGTTTTGGCTATGGGACAGAATGTAGAGAAATCTTCCCAATGGGACACAGATGGCAAAAAACTGACAGTGATTATAATTCTCTCTTACTCTATCCAAAATTCCAAAAAATTCCTTTAGTTCTACTTTAATGTAAGATTAAAAGCTGAAATAGCTTTTTAATATTTCCTTGACAAATTTGATATGTTGTATGGTGAAAGCTTTAGCTCATGATAGCTCCTGGTAGTAAGTGTAGCAAGATGACAATGCTGGGACTCATCCTTCATGTGGGGCATCTTGCTTAGTGTGTGCTCAAGGTTTGCCAGAATGTGAGAGCAGGAAGAAAAATTCTACTCAATGTATTAAAACTGAACTCCAGAAATATGACAAAAACAACCCTTGCAGTGGACTCCCCTACACTGCGGTGGTTAAATTCTCGTTTAGTCTAGGAGTAACAAATACTTGCCTTATTTCTTGCTCCAGCAAGCTCCCTTGATCCATGTGACCAGTACCCCACTTCCCAGCTGTGGTTGCATACTCACCTTCACCATCTACAAATCAGGGTTAATAGCCCTGCATTGTACATGTTGATACTGAAGCTCCACCCAGAGGGAGTGAAGGAGCATGCCAGAGGCGGCTGGAGTGAGAAGCCAAGTAAGCAATAATGCCTGTATAGTGTATATAGTGCACAGAGTTCAGGGGTCCATAATGTACAAAGTGCAGGGGTCAGGCGTATATACAGTTGTGCTCATAAGTTTACATACTCTGGCAGAATTTATGATTTCTTGGGCATTTTTCAGAGAATATGAATGATAACACAAAAACCTTTTCACTCATGGTTAGTGTTTGGCTGAACCCATTTATTATGAATCAACTGTGTTTAGTCTTTTTAAATCATAATGAAAACAGAAACTATCCAAATGACCCTGATCAAAAGTTTCACAGTAGGAATGGTGTTGCTTTCATCAAAGGCTTTGTTGACTACTCCCCAAATGAAGCGTTTATGGTTGTGGCCAAAAAGCTCAATTTTGGTTTCATCACTCAAAATAACTACCAGAAAGTTTGAGGCTTGTCTCTGTGCTGTTTGGCGTATTGTAAACGGGATACTTTGTGACATTTGCGTAGTAATGTCTTTCTTCTGGCAACTCGACCATGAAGCCCATCTTTCTTCAAGTGCCTCCTTATCGTACATCTTGAAACAGCCACACCACATGTTTTCAGAGAGTCCTGTATTTCACCTGAAGTTATTTGTGGGTTTTTCTTTGCATCCTGAACAATTTTCCTGGCAGTTGTGGCTAAAATTTTAGTTGGTCTACCTGACGGTGGTTTGGTTTCAACAGAACCCCTCATTTTCCACTTCTTGATTGGAGTTTGAACACTGCTGATTGGCATTCTCAATTCCTTGGATATCTTTTTATATCCCTTTCCTGTTTTATACAGTCCAACTACCTTTTCCCACGGATCCTTTGACAATTCTTTTGCTTTCCCCATGACTCAAAATCCAGAAACGTCAGTGCAGCACTGGATTAAAGATGCAAGGGTCTGTCAGGAGTTCAGAAACTCATTGACCTTTTATACACACACCCACTAATTACAAGCAAACAGATCACAGGTGAGGATGGTTACCTTTAATAGCCATTCAAACCCCTTTGTGTCAACTTGTTTGCATGTTATCAGGTCAAAATCACCAGGGTATGTAAACTTTTGATCAGGGTCATTTGGGTAGTTTCTGTTTTCATTATGATTTAAAAAGAGTAAGCACAGTTGATTGATAATAAATGGCTTCAGACAAACACTAACCATGAGTGAAAGAAAAGTTATTGTGTTATCATTCATATTCTCTGAAAAATGAAGGCACCGAGGTGATAAAGTGGTTGCAGACCAAAGTTTTTAATAAGGAGACATGAAATACATTTGAAATATGCATATTAGAAGGAAGGTCTGCAACCGCTTTACCACCTCAGTGCCTCGTCCTCACCCTGTACAGGTTGAGAACCATGAGGAGGATGAAGAACAGTCCATTGATGACTCCCGTAGGTTCCGTGGGTGCATACAGTACCTGGTGCATTGGAAAGGGTATGGTCCAGAGGAACGCTCTTGGGTCTCATCCTCGGACGTACATGCCCCTGTCCTCCTCCGTGATTTCCACAGATGTTTTCTCCTCCAGCCTGGTGGTCCTCCGAGGGGGAGGGGTCATTGAAGAGGGGGTACTATCAGGGCTGGGCGCGGCCTTCCTTCTCAAAGCTGGCTGCTCTGCTGTCGGCTAATTGCCAGCTCCTATCTCTTCACAATGACTCACCTGTTGATGATATCCTGCTCGTTAGTCCTGCCTACTTAAGCTGTCCAGTCCAGATGATTTCTGCCTTCGCCTTGATCACATCTCTTAGAGACGCTCTTCTTAATCTTCACGAGATTGCATGCCCCTCTCAAATCAAGCTTTGTGAAAACCGTTGCTGCCTTGAGGCGGTCAAATAACTCCGTAATCAGTACAATCGGATAGACATTCTTAATCGTGAAAAGATTCAGACCCCTATAATCCATACAAGGTCTCAGTTCACTACTCTTCTTCTTCACAAAGAAGAAACCAGCACCAGTGTGTGAAGGCAAACTACCGGCTTGATTTCTTTGTCAAAGAAATTGCTAAAATCACGGTACTCCTCCGGCAGGGAGTGAAGAGGTGCACAGGACCTTGGCTACCTTCTGGAAGCATGTCTTATTGCATTGTGGCGACCAGGAGAGAACCTCAGCACGGAGCCAATCAAAAGAGGGGTTGTGCTTCTGTAACCAAGGATAATCAATAACCAGCGGAAACTTAGGTGAGGAAATAACTTGGAATTGGATTATCTCATGGAGAAGAGCCCCTATGGCCATGGACAACGGAACAGTCTCATGAGTCACATGGGCAGGCTGTAGAGGTCTCCCATCAAGAGCCTCAATGGCAAGTGGAGTGTCACGCAGCTGCAGTGGAATCGAGTGCTTAGATAAAAAGGCAGCATTAATGAACAGGCCTGCAGCCCCAGATTAGATTAGAGTCTGTATCTCGACAGACAACTCAGCCCAAAAAAGGGTAACCAAAACCAGGGGCTTATCCTTCTGCATAACTGGGGACGAAACAATGCCACCTAAGGTCTGTCCGTGACAGGACCTCAAGGTTCGGGCATTCCCTGGATGGGTAGGACAAGACTTCAAAAAGTGACCTGCCTGGCCACAATAAAGGCACAATCTCTCCCTCCTCCTAAGGGTTCTCTCATCCGCAGAGAGACGCATGAAACCCAAGTGCATGGGTTCATCTTCACAGATTGACTAGGTACCAGGAGGCATGGGAGGTGAGGGAGGCAAGGGTGGGACTGCAAAGTTTGGAGATAAATGTACAGGAGGGTTCCGCAAGCGCTCCTTAAAAGGGAGTCTTTCTCTGAGTCTGAAGTCAATGAGGATGGCAAACATGATCAACTTCTCCAGCTCAGTGGGTATATCTCGGGCTGCTATTTCATCCTTGATGGTATCTGAGAGACCATGAGAAAAAGCAGCCGCGAGGGCCTCATTGTTCCATGCAACCTCTGCTGCCAGAGTACGGAATTCAATGACGTAATCGGCAACAGTTCTTATACTCTGTTTGATGGACATGAGGCACTTGGCAGCAGAAGGGGAGCATGCGGGAATGTCAAATACCCTTTTAAAGGAAGTCACAAACTCAGGGTAACTCAAGACAACAAGTCTTTGCATCTCCCATAGAGGGTTTGCCCAGGCCAAGGCTCTCTCAGAATGCAAAGATATCACAAAACCTACTTTGCCTCTGTCCGTGAGAAACGCCTGGGGCAGCATCTCAAGGTATATCTCAACCTGGTTGAGAAACCCTCTGCATTGGACTGGAAAGCCCTCAAATCGCTGGGGAAGCGGAGCGGAACCAGACATACCTCTTATAGCGGTAATACTCGAGGTGGTGGCTGCACAGAGACTAGAGCAGAAGCAGAGACGGCCTGCAACACAGGTTGTACTGGAGCAGCTACAGTGGGAGATTCTAGGTGAGCCATGTGACTCAGGAGCATTTGTAATGCCATAGCAAACTGATTTATGCGGTGATCCTGCTCATCCAATCTGGAAAAAATATTACCAACAAGTGGATTGACTGCATCTTCTGAATTCATGGCCTTCGCCTACTGTCAGAAACCATGAATCAGACCTAGACAGAAGTAGTCAAAACATAGCCAAAGTTCGGTAACCAGAACAGATAGACAAGCCAGAAGGTCAGGAAGCCAGGCAACAGCGTAGTTAAACAACAAGCAGGATCTGGAGCCAGAAGGAATGTCAGCCAAGCAAGACTTTAACAGGAACACGGGAGATAGTCTCTGTGATGTTGACCAAGGCGAAGGCAGAGATCATCTGGGTTGGACGGATTAAGTAGGCAGGACTGATGAGCAGGATATCATCAACAGGTGAGTCACTGTGGAGAGATAGGAGCTGGCAATTAGCCGACAGCTGAGCGTCCAGCTCAGAGAAGGAAGTGCTGAGCCCAGCTCTGACATACAGCAACTCTGAAGCAGTTTCAGGAATTTATGACAAAGAGCGATCATTGTGTGCATGTGACAACATTATCACAAATTCTCCACAAATGTGGCTTGTATGGGAGGGTTGCAAGAAAAGAGCCACACCTCTGCTCATCCAATCTGGAAAAAATATTACCAACAAGTGGATTCACTGCATCTTCTGAATTCATGGCCTTCACCTACTGACAGAAACCATGAATCAGACTGAGACAGAAGTACAGTTAAATCACACTTGTTTAACCACTTGACAACTGGGCACTTAAACCCCCTTCCTAACCAGACCAATTTTCAGCTTTCGGTGCTCTCACATTTTTAATGACAATTACTCAGTCATGCAACACTGTACCCATATGAAATTTTTGTCCTTTTTTCACACAAATAGAGCTTTATTTTGGTGGTATTTAATGACTGTTGGGTTTTTCATTTTTTGCGCTATAAAAGAAAAAAAGACTGAAAATTCGGTAAAAAAAATGAAATTTTCTTTGTTTCTGTTATAAAATTTAGCAAATTAGTAATTTTTCTTCGTAAATTTTGGCCACAATTTATACTGCTACATATCTTTGGTAAAAATAAGTACAAATCGGTGTATATTATTTGGTCTTTGTGAAAGTTATAGAGTCCAAAAGCTATGGTGCCAATATCTGAAAATTGATCCCACGTGAATTACTGACGGCCTATCTATATTCTTGAGACCCTAACATACCAGAAAAGTACAAATACCCCCCAAATGACCCGTTTTTGGAAAGAAGACATTCCAAGGTATTTAGTAAGAGGCATGGTGAGTTTTTTGAAGTTGTAATTTTTTCCCACAATTCTTTGCAAAATCAAGATTTTAATTTTCTTTTTTTTTTTTTTCACAAAATTGTCATATTAGCAGGTTATTTCTCACACACCGCATTTGCATACCACAAATTACACCTCAAAACACATTCTGCTATTACTCCTGAGTATGGCGATACCACATGTGTGAGACTTTTACACAGCGTGGCCACATTTTGAGGCCCAACATGCAGGGGAGCACCTCCAGGCGTTCTGGAGCACCCAGGCCAATTCTGACATTTCTCTCCTACATGTAAAAATCATCATTTATTTGCTAGAAAATTACATAGAACCCCAAAACATTATATATATGTGTTTTTTTTAGCAAAGACCCTAGAGAATACAATGGCGGTTGTTGCAACTTTTTATCTCGCACGGTATTTGCGCAGCAATTTTTTGAACGCTTTTTTTTTGGGAAAAAAAACAGTTTTGTCCTTTAAAAAAAAAAAACAAAACAGTAAAGTTGGCCCAATGTTTTTGCATAAAGTGAAAGATGAAGTTACGCCGAGTAAATAGATACCTAACATGTCACCCTTCAAAATTGCACACGCTCGTGGAATGGTGCCAAACTTCGCTACTTAAAAATCCCTATAGGGGACGCTTTACATTTTTTACTGGTTACATGTTTTGAGTTACAGAGGAGGTCTAGGGCCAAAATTATTGCTCTCGCTCTAACGTTTGCAGCGATACCTCACATGTGTGGTTTGAACACTGTTTTCATATGTGGGCGGGATTTATTTGTGCATTCGCTTCTGCATGCGAGCACACGGACAGGGGAGCTTTAAATTTATTTTTTTATTGTTCATTTTACTTTATTTATTTTAGTTTGACACTTTTTTCCCCAAAAAAAATTTTTGATCACTTTTATTCCTATTACAAGGAATGTAAACATCCCTTGTAATAGGAATATGGCATGACAGGTCCTCTTTACAGTGAGATATGGGGTCAATAAGACTCCACATCTCACCTCTAGGCTGGGAAGCCTGAAATAGAAAAAAAAAAAAACTATCCTGGCTTTGATCGTAGCGGTGAGTCGGTAGAAGCACCGGAGGGCGGCGGGAAGGGGGGGACGGCCCCTTTCGCCTCCCATAAGAACGATTAAGCCATGGAACAGCTGCTATGATCATTCTTATGGTGTAGGGAATCGCCGGCTGAAAAAGCTAATATCTGAATGATGCCTGTAGCTGCAGGCATCATTCAAATATCCCCACACAAAGTCAAGGACGTCATATGACGGCGGGCGGGAAGTGTTTAAAAACGGAAAATTGTATACTCACCTTTCCGTAATTTTCCTTTCCTGTCGCATCTTCATGGCAGCATACACGTTGGGTTGTGACTCCGCCTCCACAACCTGATAGGACCACATAGCTATAAATTAGAGAGTAGACACCTGCCCCAGTATTCTCTGTAAATATATACACATGTCACCTTAGAGGGTGGGTGATTGTATGCTGCCATGAAGATGCGACAGGAAAGGAAAATTACGGAAAGGTGAGTATACAATTTTCCGTTTTCCTGTCGCATCATGGCAGCATACACGTTGGGGAGTAACTCGCCAAACTGGGTGGGAATGCAAAATCAAAATTTATTGACAAGAAACAGAAGAATTGGCCTGTATAACGGCCCTCCCAAATTCAACTGCTGCTAAACGTGCAGCGTCTATTCTATAATGAGAAATGAAGGTATTCCTCGAAGACCAAGTGGCCGCTCTACAAATGGTTTCCGCTGAGACTTTACAGTAAGCTGCCCATGAAGTAGCCATTGCCCTGGTGGAATGCGCTCTTAGATCTCCCGGAATCTGCAAGGTGCTTAGGGAGTAGGCCTTCTTGATAGCTTTCACGAGCCATGAGGCGATGGTACGGGCAGAAGCTGCCTGGCCCTTCCTGAACCCATGTGGGATGACTAAAAGGTTCTCGCACTTCCTGAATGGCTTGGTTACCGAAAGGTAATGGAGAATGTTGCCCTTGACATCCAAGGGATGAGGGACGCCCTGATCCGTGATCAAAGCCGGGAGGTCAATCTCCTGGTTAAAGTGGAACGCAGAGGAGACCTTTGGGATAAACCTGTCTGAAGGCTTCAGGGTTAGTCTGTCTGGGTAAACCATCAGATACGGTTCTTTGATCAGCAAGGCTTGCATTTCTGAGACCCTCTTCGCTGATGTGATGGCAATTAGGAAAGACACCTTTAGAGTCAGGTCCCAGAGGGAGGTATTCTCAAGGGGGAAGAATGGTTCTCCGGATAAAACCTCTAGGACAGTTGATAGGTCCCATGTTGGAAATGAAGGTTTCCTGGGTGGTCTTAGCTTCAGGCAGGCTTTTTGAAATTGCACCACCAGAGGGTTAAGTGCCCATCTGACCCCTGTCAAGGCAGAGATGGCAGAGACTTGGACTTTCAGGGTGTTGGACCTAAGGCCTTTGTCTAGACCTGACTGAAGGAACTCAAGCACTTGTACTGCTGATGGGGAAGACGGGTCCCAACCTTGTTCCTGAGCAAAGGAAGAGAATCTTTCCCAGATTCTCTCGTAGGTGCTATTCGTGGAGGATTTCCTGGCTTGAAGCAGGGTATCGACTACCTTCTGAGAACATCCTTGCTCTAGGAACCTAGACCTTTCAGTCTCCAGGCCGCTAGGTGCAATCTCTCTGGATTCGGATGTAGTAGCTGGCCCTGGGTTAGTAGATCCGTTGTTACCGGGAGTGGAAGTGGATCCGCTGTGCTCAGTTGCAGGAGGGTGGTGAACCAAGGCCTCCGTGGCCAAAAGGGAATCACGGCTAGTACTAGAGCTGTTGAGTGTTTGAGCCTCAGAAGGAACTTGGCTATCAGTGGGGTTGGTGGAAAAATGTAGCCTAGGTGAAAGTTCCAGGCGTGCTGGAGACAATCCGTACCCTCCGCTGTGGGGAAGGGATTCCTCGACAGAAACCTCTGACACTTCTTGTTCTCTGGTGTTGCTGCGAGGTCTATGTCTGGATGACCCCATGTCTGGCATATGAGGGCAAAGGCCTGTGGGCTTAGACACCACTCGTTGTTGGAAACGAATGTTCTGCTGAGGGAGTCCGCCAGTAAGTTCTGAACCCCCGGAATATAGGTCGCCTTCAGGTCCCACAGGTTCAGTTGAGCCCATTGCATCACCGGACCGACTTCCCGCATCATGGAGATGCTCTTGGTACCCCCCTGCCTGTTGATATAGGCTACCGCCACTCGGTTGTCCATTTGAATGAGGACTTGTTTCCCTCTCAGGAGTGAACTGAATGCCAAGAGGGCTCGGAAGGCTGCCTTCATCTCTAGGATGTTCGATACTACATCCTTGGTTTTGAAGGGCCAGCGGCCCTGAGCTGCATAGTGTAGGTAGTGTGCCCCCCATCCTTCCAGACTGGCGTCTGAAGTTACTACCTCCTGGTGGAGGGTGACTATCTGCTTGCACCTGCTGAGGTTGTCGGGGTGGGTCCACCACCGTAAAGATAGCCTGGCTTCCTCTGGGATGCGAATCAATTGGGACATGGACCATCCGTCCCACTGGCGCAGGAAGGAGGCTTGTAGGGGTCTGGTATTCCATTGCGCCCATCTGACCATTGGAATGGTTGCTGATAGGGAACCTAGGAGGCTGAGGTATGCTCTGGCCGGCAGACATGACGCTGGGATAGCCTCTTTCACTTTCTGAATGAGTAGGGACGATTTCTCCCTTGGTAACTCCACTGTGTTCGCTCGGGTGTCCAGTTCGGCTCCCAGGAAGACCATCCTTTGGGTAGGTTGGGTGTTGCTTTTCTGCCAATTGATTATCCATCCTAAACTCATTAGGGTGGAAACCAGGATCTCGCGATGTTGGACGAGTGATTCCTGGCTGCTTGAGAGGAGGAGGATGTCGTCCAGGTAATGGTGGACCCTTAGACCTTTCTCCCTCAAAAAAGCTATTGCTGGTAGTAGCACCTTCGTGAATGTTCTGGGGGCTGATGAGATGCCAAAGGGAAGGCTTCGAAACTGGAAGTGCCCCTGACCCACCGAGAATCGTAGGAATTTCTGGAATGCCCCGTGGATCGGAATATGCAGGTAGGCGTCCTGGAGATCTATGGAGAGCATCCAGTCCCCCAGATTTATAGCCTGCAGGATAGACTGCAAGTTCTCCATCCTGAATGACTCCACTCTGATGGACCTGTTGAGGTTCTTTAGGTCTAGAACCGGACGAAGGTCTCCTGACTTCTTCTTGACGAGAAATAATGGAGAGTAGAATCCTCTGCCTCGTTGTGCCAGTGGAACCTCTACTATTGCTCGTTTTTGGAGAAGATCTTGGATGTAGTTCAGTAACGACAACCTTTTTTCTCGAGATGGGGGAATACGGGTGGGGTAGAACTGATCCCCTGGGGGCCGGTTTTTGAAGGACCACCTGTGGCCGAAGGTGATAGTGGCCAGGGTCCAGGTATCCCTTATGGTTTCCGCCCAGACCAGCTTGAAACTGGAGAGTCTTGCTCCCACTACCGCTGGTCGGACGGGCGCACCTTCAAAAGGGCTTCTGGTCACTGGAAGCAGGCGCCTTAGGCTTCTGAAACTTCATGAAGGAGGTTTGAGGGTTCTTCCAGCTCCTTCTATACTCCTTGCCTGGTCTGTATGCTCTCGCATCCCTATACCTCTCTGGGAGGTTCCGCTTAAAGGGAGGAGGTCTCTGTTGCTTGGGTCTCCTGTCTGAGGGGATGAGCCCGGACTTTCCGCCGGTTACTTTGGAGATGGCTGTGTCTAGTTTTGTTCCGAAGAGGTGCTCACCATCAAACGGAATACGACACCAGTTGGATTTGGAAGCTGGATCCGCCGTCCAGGGCTTTAGCCATAATGCTCTTCTGGCTGTTACTGAAGCCAGCATAGATTTAGATGCAGACCTGATAGTGTCGACTGAAGCTTCAGCCACAAAGTCGCCCGCCAGGCTTAACTCTGGAGAGCAAATCAGGAGAACCACAGAGCCCAGCAGACGGGCAGAGGCACTGGTAGGAGAGGGGGAAAGAGGGGGGGAGACCGCTGCACACAACTAAGCCTGTTTAAGGCTTATTTCATGAGGCCACAATGAAGTTTTCCTGGCCATTCCTCCAGCAAGCCTGTTTAAGGCTTTTGTGGGCTGCTGCACTTGAAGCCTGTTTAAGGCTTATACTTGTGGTCAGACAGCTGAATGAGATGAGAGTATGCCCCTGAGATCACCAGAGTGGGGCTCCTTCCATTTAGCTCGTTTAGAGGCTGTACAAGAAGGACTTCCATCCAGGAGAGGCTAGAACCTGGCTGGGGCGAAGCGGTAAGGGGGTGCTGATCTGTGCGTCCTGACAGGTGAGGAAAAATAAGAGAATACTGGGGCAGGTGTCTACTCTCTAATTTATAGCTATGTGGTCCTATCAGGTTGTGGAGGCGGAGTCACAACCCAACGTGTATGCTGCCATGATGCGACAGGAAACACATTTTTTTTTAACACAAAGTTGTCCATTTATACAATATTTATAACACATAGCATGTACATACCAAAAAATGACACCCCAAAATAGATTCTCCTACTCCTCCTGAGTACAGCGATACTACATGTGTGAGACTTCCACAGCCTGGCCACATACAGAGGCCGAGTACAGCCGAGTATGGCTGGGTATTGCAGAGTATGGCTGGGTATTGCAGAGTATGGCTGGGTATGACTGGGTATTGCAGAGTAGTGCAGGGTAGTGCAGGGTATTGCGGAGTATTGCAGGGTATTGTGGGGTATTGCCGGGTATTGCGGGGTATTGCAGAGTATTGCGGAGGGTTGCAGGGTATTGCAGAGTATTGCAGGTGTTGCGGAATAGTGCAGAGTAATGCGGAGTAGTGCAGAGTATTGTGGAGTATTGCGGGGTGTTGCAGAGTATTGCGGAGTATTGTGGAGTATTGCAGGGTGTTGCGGAGTAGTGCAGGGTATTGCAGGGTGTTGCAGAGTATTGCGGGGTGTTGCGGAGTAGTGCAGAGTATTGCGGGGTATTTCAGAGTATTGCGGGGTGTTGCACAGTATTGCGGGGTGTTGCAGAGTATTGTGGGGTGTTGCGGAGTAGTGAAGAGTATTGCAGGGTATTGCAGAGTATTGCAGGGTATTGCAGAGTATTGAAGGGTAGTGCAGAGTATTGCAGGGTAGTGCTGGGTATTGCAGAGTATTGTGGGGTATTGCAGAGTATTGTGGGGTATTGCAGGGCATTATAGTATGGAGGGATGGCTGAGCATGGATAGATGGATGGTTGGATGTGACTGTATTTGTCACTGAGCAGCGCTGTGGGCACTACAGATGCAGCCCACAACGCTGCTGCCATCCGATCCCTCCCCCTCTCATTTGACGGAGTGATCACATGGTAAATGGCCGCGATCAGCGGCCATTTACTGTGATCTGTGATGCGCCGGGTCCTCTGGACCCTGCGGTCACGGATGTTCTCGGGTGCGCGCCCCAGGGGGCGCGCGAGAGCAGGATTTTGGGAGGACGTCCATGGACGCCCGCCCAGAATAAGCCGACCGCGCTGTAGCCGTCTTTCGGCTATGGCCCGGTCGGCATGTGGTTAATAATAATAAAAAAAGGTAAACAGAGTAAACGTAGTCAAAATATAGCCAGAGTTCAGGTACCGGAATAGATAGACAAGCCAAAACGTCAGGGAGCAAGAGAAGAGCGTAATAGAACAGCAAGCAGGATCAGGAGCCAGAAGGAATGTCAGCCAACCAAGTCTTTACCAGGAACACAGTAGAGCATCTCTAGAGATGTGACCAAGGCGAAGGCAGAGATCATCTGGACTGGAAAGCTTAAGTAGACAGGACTGACAAGCAGGATATCATCAACAGGTGAGTCACTGTGGAGAGATAGGAGCTGGCAATTAGCTAACAGCAGAGCGGCCAGCTTTGAGAAGGAAGGGCTGACCCCAGCCCTGATAGTCCCTCAGTATAGCTCTGCTCAATACACCCAGTACAGATCTTCCCTCAGTATAAATCATCCACTAGTACATACAGTATCCCCCAGTACAGATCCCCTCAATACAGATCTCCTCCAGTTCAGCACTCCCACAATTACAGCTCTTCCACAATATAGCTCTCCGACAGTACAGATCCCTCACTAGTACAGATCTTCCCAGAACAGCTTTCCCAGTACAGATCTACCTCCATCTCCCCGCTAGTATAGCTCTCCTTTCTCCATAACACACTCACCAGACCAGACAGCTCAGAGTGAGGAGGCCTTCCCTCGGCTGAGTTCCTTCAAAAACTGTGCAAATGAACCTTGAATAATTGAAAAACTGATCCTGCTTTGAAGGCAAAGTGTGGTCACACCAAATATTGCTTTGATTTGAATTTCTCTTCTGTTCATTTACTTTCCATCTTGTTAATTAATAAAAAAATAACTATTATTATTATTATTATTATTATTAACACTTCTATTTCTCAAAGCAGTCTTAATTTACAGCATTTTTCACCCCAGATACCAACCCCCCATATGAATGAGTACAGGGTACCCCACTGACCAAAAATGGAGACCCTGGATGGTCCTGTCCCAGAGATCCCCTACCCCCTGCTGTTCTGTATCCCTTCTCTTTAATGAGCCTGAGACTCTTTGGTTAAAGTGGTGCAGCTTTCTACACACTAATGCCTCATACACACGGTCGGAATTTCTGACAACAAATGTTCGATGTGAGCTTGTTGTCGGAAATTCCGACCGTGTGTATGCTCCATCGGACATTTCCTGTCGGAATTTCCAACAACAAATGTTTGAGAGTTGGTTCTCAAATTTTCGGACAACAAAACTTGTTGTCGGAAATTCTGAGCGTGTATACACAATTCCGACGCACAAAATTCTACGCATGCTCTGAATCAAGTACGAGATGGAAGCGCTAGGTCTTGTAAAACCAGCGTCTGTAGGAGAGATAGCACATTAGTCACGCTGCAAATTTTTTATTCTTTCAATGTAGAGCATTCTCTTTTTCTTTATAATGCTAGAATAATGAAGCTGTTTTGCTGCTGATATTCACACAGAGTTCTGACAAACCGATTTCCTTATTATTTCTCATGATCTCCTGAATAATTTTTTTTTTTTTGCCAGATCTCCAGAATAATGTTTATAATTTTTTTTTATAGTGATCTACTTTTTTTTTTTTTTAATCAAGATCTCCTGACTTTTTTTTTCTAGTGATCTCCATAATATTTTTTTCGTTTTGTGTGTCAAGTTACCACAACACCATTATTATCTTGTATTTTTTAACCTCAAAGAGGTTGGTTGGTGTTGGTGTCCCTTGTTAATTTGACATTGTATTTTTGAAATGTACCTGCCTGCTCACAAACAAACTGTCCTTTTTGAAGTAAAACACATAGCCAAGTATTTGACAAAAAAAAAAATAGAAATTTATTAGGGGTCATAACAAAATAAAGAGGAAGGCAATGCTGGATAAACTGTTGAAAAGCCTTTGTACCTCAGGGCAGACATCAATTATTTGTGAGGCAAAATTGGTAGCCTGAGGAGTCAATTTAATAGGAGCACAATCCGGTCCAGGACTCCAAGAGATCGGGAGCAGCAGTAGATGACATATATGTCCTGAGGCTGTGGTCTTACCACAGCCTGCGTCTTTTGCCAGACCAGACCGAACCCAGGCCATCACTCTCTTGACTTTTTTCCATGCTTCCTTCCAGGCTGTAGCTGTGGTGTTGGAGTTGTGGCAGGAGGTTGAGGAGGCGTATGGTCCAACTCACATACATGACTTTTGTTTGTGAGTTCGCCCCTCACCCCCTTATTTAGGGCCTGAAAGATGACCTCCTCACAAATGAGGCATTGGCCCTCCTCCATTACCTGCATCTTACTGGCCGTCATACAGCCAAAGGCCTCTTGAACACTGGGGGTGGTTCTGAGGGCTGCAGTAGCCTGCCGAATCAAAGCAAGCGCTGACTCCTCCACATTCCTCCACTTCCTAGGCCTTTTTGTTGGAAGGCGGAGGGGAGGAACCTGAGATTTGGTCAGGCTACTGGGCCCGGCCACCTCCTGGCTGCTACTTTCCCTGGCCACCACCTGGCTGCCCCTTTCCCCCGCCACCTCCTGGCTGCCACTTTCCACAGCCTCCTTCTGGCTGAGACTTAAATGTGTATGAAAATGGGACATAGTTTTGTTTTTTTGGTCATCAATCACACATAATTTTTAGCTCATGACTGTTGCAAATTGAATGTTAACAAATAGAAAAGACTATCATTCTGACCCAGCATTTTTCATTCTCGTCCCAATCATTTTTGGCCACTATTGTCTATTGATATGTAAACCACTTTGTTAAATCAGAAATTAGTGATCAATAATAGCATCTAGTTAACATCATTAATTTTTGGACAAGAAATATGTTGAACAATGCTATACCTGGCTCAAGCTGGGTCCTCCACTTCTTCCTGGGTGGAAGGCCCAGGTTGTACATCGGAAGCCTCAGCTGAGGTGGAAGGAAGAGTGGAAGGAAGGGTTGAGAGTGATTGCCTGATTTCAGTCTGATCTGACAAAAAACGCAGTCTGTCATAGTACCACAGCCTGGGTACATAAATGTCATCTGCTGCTGCTCCTGATCTCATGGAATCCTGGACCTTTTTGCGCTCCCTATTATATGTGTTCCTCAGGCCACCGATTTTGCACTTCAAATAGTTGATATTTGCCGTGGGAAATTCCAACAGTTAATCCATCGCTGCCTTCCTCTTTATTTTGTTATTATAAAAAGGGTGTTTCACCTGCCACAGACAGACAGCTCCCTGTACTTGTCAATGAAGTTGCGGAGGAAATCACGATCACTGAATTTATCCATATTCTCTGCAAGACACAACACAAGACAAACCCTAATGTCAGGTTTAAACTAAAATTCTCATAATCTTGTCCCAATATAAGCCTCAATCTATAACCAGTATAGGCCACTGATGCCCCAAGTTAAAATTGTACCTTCGTTAGCACGATCGGCGCTTACGCTACTCCTTCCTCCGCTCACAGATCATACGTACGACGCGTGTTACGTTTTATATACACTGTGCATCCGTGAAAACTCCGCCCCTAACCTTCTTTCTAGTAAATTCCCCGCCCCTTCACTTTCGTTGCAGTGGGAGAGCACATGGCGGAGAGACAGCAGGTGCATGATAACAGCAGCAACGACGAAAGCCGGGAGCCAGAAACGTCCCGATCCAGGAGGAGATATAAGGCCTCAAATATGTCCTTTGTAGAGATGGTGGAGATGGTGGACCCAAATGTGTGAAAGGCCAAGATCATGACTAAAGTTGTGAAAAGTCTGCACAGGAATTTTGGGGTACGACGATCCAAGCAGCAATTGAGGAAACGCTGGTCAGACCTGAAATTGAGGTGGCACGTTCAGTACAGAAGGATCAGGAAACTGCTTCTAAAAAGTAAGTAGCCATTATGGAGCCATTTCCGGACTATCTGTGGGTCTCCACCACCAAACCTGCAACACATTGAACCTCAGTGAGTAAGCCTTGATTATGGGGGTCCCATACTCTACCCCAACCCGGTATTTTCATACATTTGTTATTTCTCCTCTTACCTCTATTATATTTTTTATAGATGTCACACGTGCTTTCTCCTGATGAGTGGCACAAAAGCCACGAAACGCGTAGAGCTACCGGTTGCCGTGTTCTCACCAATCTTATCAAGACTTTTCAAGTGATTATGCAATTTTATTCTCCCAGGTCTAGTGAGGCCATAGGTCCTGCAGGCAATACCATTTGTATTATTTTATATATCTACTTTTTTTAGGTGAACTAAGGAATTTAATGTGTTTATATTATGGGATAATACCATTAATTTTACTGTTAGCATATTATTCATTGCATATCACAGTTATTCCCCCTATTCACCCAAACCCTCTCCATTTATTCAATATAAATAGGGATGGAAGCACACGGTCAAGCTCTACCAGTTTAGCCCTATTATCTCCTCTGCTCCCTATTACCTATGTCCAGTTGCCTCACCTGATTAGATTTAATAATTTACCATTTACATTAACTTGCTATCATCCTAAGTTGTTCTACCTTTATACTGTCTCAAATAGGTCTATCAGTAGGTTGTGTTGCTGCTGAAGGTGGATACATCTTGGGCTGCATTGATATCTGTTTTGTCTCCTGTTCCGGGAGCTGCAACGTGCCTTCTGGGTGTCCCCCCCTCCCCCTTGCACTCCACTGCTGGGGAGGACGGATGTGCCGGCACTGCATGTCGATGTCACAAATGCCACGCTGTGCGCGCGGCGTCCATCTGACACCGCCGTGCACAGGCTGTGTTTACCATGCTCGTGTTCAATGGGGGAACTGACTGTGTCTTGTGGAGGAGGTCTGGCTGTTCGACGCACGGTGCCCCTCCCACTATAACATGGCGTGACATTGGTGGACCTCCATGTGGCTGGTCTATTTAGGGGCGGTCCTTGGGTGGCCCCGGCACTCGAGGCTTTCTCCACACAGATACTCACATCATTTGGTTGTTCCCGACCTTCCTGGTTCCCTCCCTTTGGGTTCCTTATCCTCACCAGGTAATTTTGCTACACTCATCACCACTAACATAGCTTCACCATTTCAACTATTTACAGTTTCTTCTCCCTCCACCACCTCCTCCACTCACATCCCTGTTACCCAATTTCTCTCTTCTCACCCTTCCACATATCATTCTTTGTTCCCCCCTTCTAATTTTCTCCTCTCTCCTTTCCTCCCTCCTTCTCCCCCCCCTCTTTTCTTTCTCCCCCTCCCCCTCTCTCCCCCCCTGTTTCCCCTCCTTTTCCCCCGTTTCTTTTCCCCCTTCCCCACACTCCTCCCTTCCCTCCTTTCCTCCCCCCCTTTCCTGCTTCCTCCATTCCCCCCTTCCTTCTTCTTCCCTGTCCTCTCTTTCCCCTTCCCTCTCTCCCCCTCTTACCTTCTTTCTCCTCCCCCCCTTTCCTTCCTCCTCCTCAATCCTCCTCGCTCACACTTCACTTCTCCCGCCCAGAATGCCCTCGTTTGCCATGCCTGCCCTCGGTATCGCCCCTTCCCAGTCCGCGGGGCTTTCCACCTCAGCTCCCGGTTGGAGCCATTTCCAGACTATCCGTGGGGCCCCACCACCAAACCTGCAACACATCGAACCTCAGTGAGTGAGCCTTGGTTATGGGGGTCCCATACTCTACCCCAACTCGGTCTTTTCATACATTTGTTATTTCTCCTCTTACCTCTATTATATTTTTTATAGTTATCACACGTGCTTGCTACTGATGAGTGGCACAAAAGCCACTAAACGCGTAGAGCTACCGGTTGCTGTGTTCTCACCAATCTTATCAAGACTTTTCAAGTGATTATGCAATTTTATTCTCCCAGGTCTAGTGAGGCCATAGGTCCTGCAGGCAATACCATTTGTATTATTTTATATATATATATATATATATATATATATATATATATATATATATTTTTTTTTAGGTGAACTAAGGAATTTAATGTGTTTATATTATGAGATAATACCATTAATTTTACTGTTAGCATATTATTCATTGCATATCACTGTTATCATTATATGTAATAAGGGACTGTGTTCAATGGTCCAATTACTATATGTATACCAGTGTGTATTTTTGTTACCAGGAATATGTATGTTTTCAATCTAGCCTATCAATAAAATTCCTTTTTTCATCTTAGTACCCTCTTGCTGCCCGGTGCTTCATTTAAAGGCCCACCCTCCTTGTAAATATACCCTTTTCTCTTGATGCATATGGGATGGATATTCATGACCTTACCAGATCATGATATCATGTAAAGTCCCTAGGGAAGGAAATACTTGACCTTACCAGGCCATGGCTAATTAGCGCAAATTAGCACTAATTCGTGGTAATTAGCGCTAATTAGCATGAAACCAGTATTCACTATAGCACTGGTGAGAAAACACTCCCAAAATCTAATTTACTATAGTTCCCTAGAACCAAATAGCGCCCAAACCCTTACTCTGCTAAAACCTGGAGAATTGCACATGGAAATAATGTTTAGAGCATGATATAATTGACTAAATGGTACTGAAATATGCGGTATATTATTTAAAGATAATCTGCTTTTAAACTGTGTAAAAAAGTGATTTCTACGCTGAAATATCTTTAAAAGTCTGAGAAGTGAAAAATTCCCCGTTTTGGACAACTAGGTTCCAACACAACTGAGCATGCTCAGACCTGAAAATAACTCTCATTTTAACTCAAGTGTCTTTTTTAGCCGGCGCTATAGTAAATACCAAAATAAGAGCTAATTAGAGAGCATTTTTTTAAAATGAAAATCTGCTCTATTCTAGTCCAAATGAAGTATTAGCCATTGATTCTAATGGAACAATTGTAACTTTCACAAAAAAACCTTCTAATGTTGAGATGAAATGTATCTTTCTGAAATAAAGATACATTTGTGAAATAAATTTTCCTTTGCAACATTGTTGCTTCTACTTAAAATATTTTGATTTTAAGAATGCTAGAATGTGGAATGTTTTGATGTTTTGGTAAAATATATTTTTCTCTGTCACTTTCACTTGTTACTCTCCATCTCACAACAATCTTTACCCCAAACTCACTCACGTGTCTTTATAATCCACAAACAATACAATTGCTGATGCAAATTTAAAATGAATCACAATTTTTTGTGCTTTTTATTATTTCCAAATATAGATAATTTGAGCCCAAAAAATGTGATATGTGTACCAACATCAGAAAGCAAAATGTAATTCCCAAAAATTTGAGGGTAATATTCTACTCTGACCCACAAAAAAACACCAAATATCACAGAATAAATCAAGAAGAATAACTCTTGAGTAATGTAATTCCATCACTTGTATGTCCAAAGAAATGCAGTATTTATGTGTATTTATGTGTAGTTATGTGTAGTTATGTGTAGTTATGTGTAGGAGGTTCTCACACGTGGCAGCTCTGTGGCTTAGAGGTTAGAACTTCTGCTTAGTATCCCTGAGTGTATGGGTTCAAATCCCAACCATGTTGCTTCATGTAGAGAAGTTGTCTCATCTCCCAGGTCCTATAACTATGTCTAAATGTAGTATTTATGTGTAGGAGGGTTCCACCACCATTGTAAGTCTTTTCCAGATACACTATTTAGCCAAAAGTATTGGGACGCCTGCCTTTACACACACATGAACTTTAATGGCAACCCAGTCTTAGTCCGTAGGGTTAAAATTTGATTTGGCCCACCCTTTGCAGCTAGAACAGCTTCTGGGAAGGCTGTCCACAAGGTTTAGTGTGCCTATGGGAATGTTTGATCATTCTTCCAGAAGTGCATTTGTGAGGCCAGGCACTGATGTTGGATGAGAAGGCCTGGCTCGCAGTCTCTACTCTAATTCAGCCAAAGGGTGTTCTATCAGGTTGAGGCCAGGACTCTGTGCAGGCCAGTCAAGTTTCTCCACCCCAAACTTGCTCATCCATGTCTTTATGGACCTTGCTTTGTGCACTGGTGTGCAATCATGTTGGAACAGGAAGGGGCTTTCCCCAAACTGTTCCCACAAAGTTGGGAGCATGAAATTGTCCAAAATGTCTTGGTATGCCGACGCCTTACGAGTTCCCTTCGCTGGAACTGAGGCCAAGCCCAACCCCTGAAAAACAACCCCACATCATAATCCCCCCTCCACCAAATCATTTGGACCAGTGCACAAAGCAAGGTCCATAAAGACATGGATGAGGGAGTTTGGGGTGGAGGAACTTGACTGGCCTTGACAGAGTCCTGACCTCAACACAACAAAACACTTGGGGATGAATTAGAGAGGAGACTGTAGGTCAGGCCTTCTCGTCCAACATCAGTGCCTGACCTCACAAATGCACTTGGAAGAATGGTCAAACATTCCCATAGACACACTCCTAAAGCTTGTGGACAAGAAGAGTTTAAGCCGTTATAGCTGCAAAGGGTGGGCCAAATGAGTTTTGAACCCAATACTAATACTGGGATGCCATTATAGTTCATGTGTGTTTAAAGGCAGGCGTCCCAATACTTAGGCCAATATATTGTATATTGCTTGTGACACTGAGCATGGCTATGGACTTAGGGCTGGTTCACACCACAGAGATGCAGAGAACATGGGTGGGGCTGCCTGGTGGCTAAGTGGGTAGCAGTACTGTCTAGCAGCACCTGGGATGTTGGTTCAATTCCCCAACATGCTAATCCTTGTGTTGAAGGTTATATGTTCTCCCTGTGTGGGTTTCTCACCACAATTCAAAGACATGCTGGCATCTTATTTGTCTCCTGTCGAAATAGGTTCTAATGTGGAGAAAGTTAATTTTAGATTGGAAGCTCATTGCAGCCAGGGACTGATGTTAATGTTTATTAGCACTAATCATGCCCAGGGACTTGGACATTTCAAATTTTAGGGTTTACACTGCACGGGTACATATGCTTAGAAAACTGTTGCTTTGTTCATGTGGATGCAAATGGACTTTGATCTTTGTCCTGTAGTTGGAGATTTGATGCATATAGCCAAGGGCTAACACAGTTGCAAATAGTATTATGTGTTCCTGCTCATCAGGTGCAATCACTTTAGATATACATGAAGAGATAGATTGAAAGATACTGGTGGGCGTGTACTTCTATTGGGTGTGTCAGTGTGCTAACAATACAACCTCTCTTATATAAAGGTCTGCAGTAGGGGGGTTTGTTTGGCCTGAGAAGGTCAGATTTTTTGCTGTGATTTGTGGGGAAGGAATGATATTGGGAGATTTGATGAAATTCTTGTTCGTTTTTTCAATCAAAAGTGGATTTATGTGGCCATGCTGTCAATGCTGTGCGTGTATTGTTCCTGTCTGATCATGCAAACATCGTTTAGAAGCATCTGCTGACCTACTCTTTTTGATCTTGTTTAATCGTGTACACCGAAACACCAGCAGAACATGGTCACCAATGTATGTATGTGTGGATTGTGGGCTGGTGGTGGGTGTTTTGAATAAGTCTTTTAATATTATGTTTGAATGCTTTGTAAGAATGACTGTTAAGTATGTTTCTATAATCTTGCAGATAAAAATGTGATGTGTTGCCCTTTATACACTGAAATTAAAGCTGTGTCCACTCTAAGGTTTTGTCAAATTTTTAGATTGTAAGCTCCTATGAGCAGGGCCCTTAAAATCCCATTGCTAAATGTAGCACCATATATCCTGTCCAAATTTTTTTGACGCTAGTAAATGAATGTACATTTTTTTTGTTTTCTGCTGGTAAAATAAAAGTACATTATAGTGTGTGTGTGTGGTGTTTTTTTTTTTTTTTTTCTTCTTTCTCTTGTCTTCTTGTTCTTTCTTGTTCTCTTTTCTCCTTGTCTCTGAAATTCCCCCTGCAGTCGGGACTGACTTGCGGGATTGAAAGTGTGTGATTTCAGCTGAACGATTTCCTCCCGCTGCCAACCCAGGGACACCATTTCTTATCGAACGCCTTTAAATATCATAAGTAGAAATACAAATTTGCATATCTGCAAATAAACAAAAATAATACAATTTTAATAGTGGTTGCAATCAAATATTCGCATCAGCGATCAAAAGAGTGTGGTTTCACCTTCTAACCCAAAAATAAGTCATTGTAATCACCCGGAAGTCCCTGTGCTGGTCAAGATCTCCACCTAGGTGGACATGGCGAGGTCCCTCTTTAGCAAAGAGGAGGTGCTGCTCATTGTCCGGATAAGGGTATTATATGTACTTGTGCTTAATCAATGCGGGGGTGGATGTGGTAGTTAGATTTGGTGTGGGTGGGGTTCATTGATTTGTTTGGCATTCCCACACATTTGCTTCTGGCCCATGTGCACACATCACTTCCTGCATTTGTTCTGCTGATGTAAATGCAAGTATAAATGAGAGCTCCTTTCTATTAAAATATATATGTCTTGGTTCACAGTTGGGTGACTTTGGACCTCAGAGTTGCTTGACAAGTTGTACCCCATGATTCTCAATGATAGCTAGGGATGGGCTTAACACCCCCCCCCCCCTGTTCGGTTCGCAGCAGAACATGCGAACAGACAAAAAATTTGTGCGAACACCATTAAAACCTCTTCCCGCCCACCGTACGCCAAATGACGTCCTTTGCTTTGAGCGGGGATATCTGAGTGATGCCTGTGATGATACAGACATCATCCAGATAGCGTCTTTTAGAGCCAGCGAATCTGCACACCATAAGAATGATCATAGTGGCTGTTCCGCCGCTTGATCATTCTTACTGGAGGCGAGAGGGGACATTCCCCCCCCACCGCCCTCCGGTGCTTGTATCGACTCACCGCTACGATTGGTGAGTCGGTCACAGGATCCGCCAGCCGCGGATGTTTAGCATAGAGATTTCCGGCGGACCAGATGGTCGCCGGAGTCTCTATGATCGTTCGGAGGCCAGGCGTGATGTTATGACATCATGCCCGGCCTCTGTATTAAAAAAAATGGTGCCGCTTCGGCTGGGAAGCGGAGATCTTTTTTTTTTTTTATTTCAGGCTTCTAAGCCTAGAGGTGAGATGTGGGGTCTTATTGAGGCATGGAGGGAGGCTCCCGCTGTGTGACGCTTCTTCTTTTCTGACGGTTCTTAAATAACGGAGGGCGGGGCCACCCGGTGACCCCGCCCCCTCTGACGTCATGGGGAATGCCACAGGGAAGTCCCTGTGCGTCAGAGGGGGCGGGGTCACCGGGTGGCCCCGCCCTCCGTTATTTAAGATCCGTCAGAAGAGGAGAAGCGTCACACAGCGGGAGCCTCCCATCATGGTCGGATGCCCAGAAGACGCCGGCGCCGCAGAGGAAGATGCCGGATGAGCACACCGGAGGAGGAACCAGAAGAAGAAGATGGAGGAAGAAACCAAAGGAAGATAGAAGAAAGAAGAAGCATTTAAATAAAGGAATTGTCAAAAACTGTCTCTTGTCATTTTTAACATTTTTGACACTTTTTTTGTGAAATGGTAGGGGTACTTTTGTACCCCCTTACCATTTCACACAGGGGGGATGGCCAGGATCTGGGGGTCCCCTTGTCAAAGGGGGCTTCCAGATTCCGATAAGCCCCCCGCCCGCAGACCCCCACAACCACCGGGCAAGGGTTGTGGGGATGAGGCTCTTATCCCCATCAACATGGGGACAAGGTGTTTTGGGGGGCTACCCCAAAGCACCCTCCCAATGTTGAGGGCATGTGGCCTGGTACGGTTCAGGAGGGGGGGCGCTCTCTCGTCCCCCCCTCTTTTCCTGCGGCCTGTCAGGTTGCGTGCTTGGATAAGGGTCTGGTATGGATTTTTGGGGAGACCCCATGCCATTTAAAAAAAAAAAATTGGCGCGGGGTTCCCCTTAAAATCCATACCAGACCTGAAGGGTCTGGTATAGATTTTGAGGGGGACCCCACGCCATTTTTTTTTTTAAAAATTGTCCGGGGTTCCCCTTAATATCCATACCAGACCTGAAGGGCCTGGTATGGAATTTAGGGGGACCCCCCCATGTCATTTTTTTAAAATTGTGGTTCGGGGTTCCCCTGTGGGGAATTCCCATGCCGTTTTTATCAATGAACTGTTATGTGTATTGTCGGACCGACAATTCATTATTAGCCACAAGTAGTTTTAAATGACTTTTTTTCCTTTGGATTTTGCAGGTTCTTTGGAACTTTGGATTTTGCAGGTTTGAGCTCCATTGACTTCCACTATTCCAGCATATGTGATCTGACAGGCATTATTGCCGCAATAGCGCTGCTTTCCATTTGCATTAGCGCTGACTTTCTGAGAGTTGAAGTCTTTCTGGCCTTTTTTGAGAGTTATTTTTTGGTACTGCAGGAGAATTTTTTGGCGCTATAGTAAATGACCCCCAGTGTGTCAACATGTGCTATCTGCCATCATGGGATATCAATGTAGGCGTTTTGTGGGTGCAACCCTTTCCTCGCAACTCAAGTAGGTGAGAGGAAGGGGTTGCCCCCCGAAACACATCCATTGATCCCCCATGATGGGAGCTAGCACATGTTGACATTAGGCATGGGATCAATAGGGAAATCCACATTTTGACTCCCAATTTGTGTGCATCTTCAAAATTTGGCTTTTACAGGGGCGACATCACCCCATCGGATGAAGGCAAGATCAACACAGTTTGGACATACTAATGTCTGATATGGCCTTCACTTTATCAAAGTTGAACTTTGTAAGATCCTGAGTTGTGTATGTTATGGTTTTAAACATGCCTGTTTAAACAAAAAAAGGATATTTCTACTGTCAAACATAAAAATGTTATACACCAAAGATGTTGGTTTGTTCAAAAACCCTTTTCTAACGCACATGTGAATGTGCACGGAGTAAAATGTTTTATACTCAACAATGTGTGGCTTCTTCTTTCAATGCTCAATACCAGTTTTTGGAGTAAGTTGGTGTTTACAGTGACAATGGGGGTTATTAACTAAAGGCAAATCCACTTTGCACTACAAGTGCACTTTCAGTGCAGTTTCAGTGCAAAGTGGATTTTCCTTTAATAAATAACCCCCACAGTGCTCTAAAATTTGCCCCAATCAGGCCATTTTAGGGACTCAAAACAATTAATTCATGATGGAAAAGGATGATTATTTTTATCATTAATGCATTACACACATTAACAACAAAAACAATGTTGTGTGTAGCAGACCCACAACATAATAGTTAGCTGAAGAAGAGATTGTCACCTCATGTATCAAATAAATTACATTTGCATTATTGAAGAAAATGGCCAAAAAGAAAAGCCCATTGGAGAACCTAGGAGACAGCTAAAAGAAACACTTTGGGGGGGCAAGCCAGGACGGCCAGTTTCAAGTGCCGTCAAATTAGTATTTGGTAATCTGGCCTCAGGCCCAACTGAGGCCACATACTTTGTAGCATTTTTTCTGAGATAATTGTGGAGAATGCAGCAGGCAAGCACAGTATGGTTCAGTTTATATTCCGCCATGTGTATTGGTGTCAGAAATAGGCGGAATTGGCTGGCCATTATTCCGAAAGCATTCTCCACAACTCTTCTGGCTCTGGCCAGCCGGTAGTTAAAAACCCTCTTGTCCGGGGTGAGGGTCCTCATTGGAAATGGCCTAATGAGATGGTCACCCAGCTCAAACGCTTCATCAGCGACGAACACAAACAGAAGACCACCCACCTTGTCTTCCACAGGTGGCAAGCCCAAGCTGCCATTCTGGAGCTGTCTGTAGAACTCCGTCTGGGTGATGACTCCACCATCCGCCATCCGGCTATTCTTCCCCACGTCCACATACAAAAACTCATATGTCGCCGACACCACCGCCGGCATCGCAATACTATTAAACCCCTTACAATTATAATAGTATGACCCCGAGTTGGGGGGTGGGACGATGTGGACATGTTTCCCATCTATTGCCCCTCCGCAGTTAGGAAAGTCCCACCGCTGGGCAAATTGGGAGGCCACAGTCTGCCATTCCTGTGGGTTTGAAGGAAACTGTGGAGTCAAACAAGAAAAAAAAATTTGTACTTTTGCACATAACATTGCAAGCAGATTAGACACAAACATTCTTGGCCAACATAAGTATAACATTTATTTTAAGGAGTATTTTAAGACAAAAGTATAAGGTCCACTTATCAGATTCCTCACCCCCTTTGATGGCCCAGTGTAAAAATTTTAGGGGGGGGGGATGCTTTGGACAGTTAACCCTCTCCACTTCATTGAGAGCTGAATGCATAAATAATGTGGATTACTTTGGCCAGCCCCTCCTTACTTACACTATTGGCAGCCCACTGGACAGGTAAGAAGTGTCATAATATAAAAATATGAATACACACTGTACTAATTGAAGCACATTTTTAAAATTCTGCAATTACCTATCAAGATAATAGGAGAACAAAACTTTAAACAGTAGCATTTGAAAGTATTCAGGCAGGCCCTTGCACTACATGCTTTGGTGAATTCATCCATAAATATGACCACAAAAGAGGTAGGTATAGTGTGTATGGGTTTGGCTAAGTCAGCAGATAGAGTATTGGTATCGGTTGACTTAGCAGTTTGGGGGGAGGGAGGGTTCCAAATGAGTTTTAGCCCCAACAAAAAAAACCTCTTGCACTATGCATGAATTTAAGGACAACAATAACATTTGTACACATTTTAGGGGGTGTTTAGGGTAAGCACTACAATGGAGCTGACAAAATACATTGTTAAGTGACTAGGCTAGGTGTGTATGGGCCCAGGATAGCATGCTGGGAAGGTTAAATGCATTAAATGCAAAAATGCATGAAGGACAAAAAAGGAACTTTACAAAATTTCCAGCATGCATGAGGATAAAGAGGACATTTGCAGCATATTACAATCATGGTAATTATGGAATGATGAAATAAATACAATACATTAGCAAACATTAAATACATAGAATGTGATGTTAAAGGAAAAAACTTAACTTAATATAGTCCTTCTACAGGCCCTGATTTATGGCAAAACAGGTCTCTGGAATAATGATCCCCAGAGCCTGGGGGGAGATGCCTGTTGAGAACTTAATATCCTGCAGACTTCTCCCCGTCGCCAAGTACCACAAGGTGGCGACTAGCCTTTGTTCGGGGGTGATGGCTTGCCGCATGCAGGTGTCCTGCTTTGTAATATAAGGGGACAACAAAGCCAACAAACGGTGAAAAACGGGGTCCGTCATCCGGAGATAATTCCTGAAATCATCAGGATTATTCTCACGGATCTCCCACAACAAAGGCATATGCTAGAATTGGTCACGCTGGAGCAATCAATTCTTCGTCCATGAACTCCTCCTCGCCCTGTTCATGGACTGGACTTGGGTCAAAGAAAGAACTCCAATACCAAGCTCCTGCACAGCACGAATTCTACGTGAGTATGTACTAGCAACGGTCGGCTGGTCAGAACTAACAGAACGCACTGAAAATCAGAAAGACCTGAGAAAAGCCAGCTGAAAATCAGAAACGAGCGGACAAGAACGCACTGAAATACAGTAACGAACTGACAACATGCACTGAAGAACAGATACAAACCCACAAGCGCAAACTGAAGAGCAGTAAGGAACTGAAAAGCACGAGGCTGAAAAGTGTGAATCGTCTCTCACCAAATTTCTACTAACACAAGATAAACACGAGATTAGCAGAAGGAGCCCAAAGGGTGGCGCACTTGGTATTGAACTCTCTTTTTATAGTACCATCGTACGCTTTGCACGTCACCGCGTTCTTGGCGATCGGAATTTCTGACAACATTTGTGTGACCGTGTGTATGCAAGATAAGTTTGAGCCAACATCCGTCGGAAAAAAATCCACAGTTTTGTTGTTGGAATGTCCGATCGTCTGTGCACGGCAATAAGCTCACCAATGCAAATCATAGGTAATCCCATGTTCGCTCCAGGAGTGGCCTGTCCTCATCCCAGGACAATATATCTGTTCTGTCCTGCACAACAAACAAATCAAATCATTGGCATCAATGATTGCAAACCTAACGCACGCACCTGGATGCTGGTGGCAATATTTTAAGCTTTGTGACTTCGTTACTACCCTTTCCAGGATTGTTACCCTTGATAGGGATCTAACTCCCTTTGAATCTCTCTATGTACTAGAGGAGCAGTCCATCCACCTCATTGTGCCGATTTACACCATTTTACTCAATCGCACTCACCCAGGGATTCCTACTATGGGAGAGAGATCTACAGTAGATACTGAATTCTCCAGCGATGATATAAGTAGATTTTTACTCCTACACACAAGTCTTGTGTTTTTGCGATCATTCAGTAAAAGATTATGAAATTGTGATGTTATTGCTGTCCTGCGGCGCTTCATAGAATCTACTCATCTACTTCACCAAACAGCTGAAAGTGTGGGCATATATGGCTCCCCATGCTCCATATCTGGTAGGCATGCACCTCAATACATGATTTCTGGTCACACATTTTAAATATCTATGACTCTGCTACAGAGTACATACTCCCCTTTTCCCGTCTATTGCCCTCCTCTACCTCATACCGGGCATCATCTCCTCGGCGAAGAAGGGCTTACTACGCTTCTTTCTAATGGCTGCCTGAAATGTAATAGCCAGGTACTGGAGATTAGTGGATGCCCCCACGATTGCAAAGTGGCTTGCTGAACTCACTCATATACAATATCTAGAAGAGCTGCTGGCACAACATCATTATACATTTTCTACATATATGGCTACCTGATATACTTGGATATTCTCCTTGGCTCCAAACCATTTTCACCTGACCTCAGATCTCAGCTGCATTATTTTTGAGTTAGTGCCGGTTCACACTGGAACGACTTGTCAGGCGACTTAGTTGCCTGACAAGTAGCGTCCCATTCTGTACAATGGAACCGTTCTAATCGGAGCAACGCAAGTCGCTCCAACTTAGAAAAAGGTTCCTGTAGGACTTTGGGGGTGACTTGAGGCGACTTGCATTGACTTCTATACAGAAGTCGTTTTGCAAGTTGCCGCTCCTGTCGTGTCCAGGTCGCCTGAGGCAGTCGCGTTGCAAGTTGTGCTGCCTCAGTGTGAACTGACACTTAAGTCTTTCTCCTTTGTACACATACCACAACTCTCTTTCCCTTCTTTTTTTTTTTTTTCACTTTCTATTCATTTCCTCTTTCTTTCCCTATCCTACACCTGTTTTTTAGTCTGTTTAACTTTACATTTTGATTAGGGTAATATTATTAGGAAATCGCCCACAAAAGCAATCTCCTCTCTCTGGCATGAAACAGATTGCTATGTTTTTGCACTTGTCACTTACCACACTCAAAGACTCAGGTGTAGACCACTGCAACACACTTACTGTATGATTTTCGGGTCCCCGATAGAAGAGCTTCACATGACATACTTTTGTCACATAATTCCAGGATGTTCCTTCCTCTTACTCTCTCGTTTTAACATGGAGCAAATTTGCTACATCTGTCCATTATGCCCCGTACACACGATAGGATTTTCCGACAGAAAATGTTCGATGGGAGCTTGTTGTCAGAAATTCCGACCGTGTGTAGGCTCCATCAGGCATTTTCCATCGGCATTTCCGACACACAAAATTTGAGATCTGGATCTCAAATTTTCCAACAACAAAATCCGTTCTTGTTAATTCCGATCGTGTGTACACAATTCTGATGCACAAAGTTCCACGCAAAGTTCCTCGGAATCAAGCAGAAGAGCCACACTGACTTTTGACCGTCATTTTTCTTGGCTCGTCGTACGTGTTGTATGTCACCGCGTTCTTGATGTTCGGAATTTCCTACAAGATTTCTGTGACCGTGTGTATGCAAGACAAGTTTGAGCCAACATCCGTCGGGGAAAAAACACGGATTTTGTTGTTGCAAAATCCTATCGTGTGTACAAGGGAAAACAGTGGGAGAGTTATCTGGAATTGGTATGATGATGATTTCTTTGTGTCTGTATTTAATACTTGAAAAATAAATAAAGCTTTATTTAAATAAAACAAAAAATGAAGGCCCTGCCCCTTAGTATATTTTACCAGTGTTGGGTCAGATTACAATAAGCACCCTGCCAGCAGACCCCTACAACAATTGGGCGAGGGTTGTGGGGAAAAGGACCGCCTTGTCCTCATCAACCTGAGGACAAGGTGCTTTTCCAGGGGGAGTTCCCCCTGGCAAGGTACCCCCCATTTGAAGGCATGTAGACTGGTATGGTATAGTAGGGGGGTACACACTTACACCCCCCCGGTCTTCCAAGCTGCATGCTCGGATAAAGGTCTGGGGGGGATCCCACACTTTTTATCTTGTTTAATGCATGTTCCATGTGTCTCAAGTAGGCAAGCTATTTATCTCACAAGAGATGTGCAAAATCTCTTCTGCAATTAAGACCCCTTTCACACTGAGGCATTTTTCAGGCGCTACAGCGCTAAAAATAGCACCTGTAAAGCGCCTGAAAAAAGCCCCAGCTGCAAACCCAGTGTGAAAGCCCGAGTGCTTTCACACTGGGGTGCTGCGCTGGCAGAGCGTCACAAAAAGTCCTGCCAGCAGCCTCTTTGCAGCGGTGGAGGAGCGGTGAATTCACCGCTCCTCCCCATTGAAAAGAATGGGGCAGCGCTGCTATAGCGCCGGCAAAGTGCCACTGCAGCAGCGTTTTGCGGGCGGATTTAACTCCTTTTCGGTCGCTAGCGGGGGTTTAAACCGCCCCGCTACCGGCCGAATAGTGCCGCTAAAACGATGGTAAAGCGGCGCTTTACCGCTGGCGCCCGGGCGGCTCAGTGTGAAAGGGGTCTAAATAAACCTACCTGCCTGCTTCCAGTCTTTTGTGGTATGTACACTGAGTCATGCATGCGCATCTCGGTTTACATCAGCAGCACTGACCCTGTGTCCTGGGATGACTGGCTCCTGAGCATGCCACGTCATCATCCTGACCCAGCAAATCAAGAAGGCCAAAGACAGGCACCAAGAAGATGTCTGGGAGAAGATTCCGATGCTGGTGAGAAACGTGCCTCAGACTTCAGATCGTTGAACAGAAGGTGAGTATGGTGCCTTTAGTTCAGATTTAAGCCATTGGTTTTAATTTGAAATTTTTGCACCTCTTTCTTGGCTTCCCATGCTTAAAGTGGTTCTAAAGCCTTGACGCTTTTTACCTTAATGTATTCTATGCATTAAGGTAAAAAACCTTCTGTGCTGCAGGAGTCCCCCAGCCCCCCTCCCCTTATTCTCACCTGAGCCCGATCCGATCCAGCAATGTACACAAGAGCAGCGGCTCTCGTCGCTGTCTCCCGCTTCATTAGGCAGATTGATAGCAGTGGCAGCCATTGGCTAGTGGCCAATTTTCATTTCTATTTCCCTTTGAAGTCTGGACCTGAGCGAGTGAGGAGACTTCATGAAAGAGTGTAATGTCACATTCACCTGTTCCACATTCCCGTACTGGGCCTTCCTATGAGTGCGGCCACTGGCTTCTTGCTTCTGCCAGCACTGCAATCACTCATGGAGGGGTGCCCTAATTCAAGGGGATTAAGGGCCATTAGGGTCATTATCTTAAATTTAGGATATTAAGGGTTAGAGAATAAAGGTATGGGGATCAGGTAAGAATGTTAGGGACAGACGCGTTGGAAGTAGGCATATTGAACTCAAATTAAACAGTTGAGAGGACTATATTATTAAGGGGACTGCATTATGCTACAATGGACCGCAATATGTCTTCTGAGGGCCATTCATTCCAGAAAATCATTGTGAAATTTTGAAATGTAACTATAATTAATCCCCGAGAAAGGGGCCATAAATGTTTCCTGAATTATTTAGTTACAAAATTATGTCAGGAAGTATATCTTATCAACTGGAGAACAGCTATGGGTGCATTCTTTTTTTGATCCTTTGACTACTGAGGGCCGAAGAAAAGGAGCGAGACGGCTGCATGCAGCCCATAAAACACCAGTTTGATAAGCCTTATGTAGGGGGCTTAATGATTGGGGCTTTTCTGTCAAGGGTTTAAGTGACTTTGTAGCTAGGGAGAATTATGGGGCGTACACACGGTCGGACTTTTCGGCTACAAAAGTCCAACAGCCCGTCCGACAAACTTTCGATGGACTTTTGGCGGACTTGCGGCAGACTTTCTAACGAACGGACTTGCCTACATATGATCACACAAAAGTCCGACGGATTTGTACGTGATGACGTACACCAGACTAAAATAAGGAAGTTGATAGCCAGTAGCCAATAGCTGCCCTAGCGTGGGTTTTTGTCCGTCGGACTAGCATACAGAAAAGTGGATTTCTGGGTCCGGCGGAGTTACAACGTAAAGATTTGAAGCATGTTCCAAATCTAAAGTCCATCAGATTTGCGACTGGAAAAGTCCGCTGAAAGTCCGGGGAAGCCCACACACGATCGGATTGTCCGCCGGATTTGGTCCGTCGGACTTTTGTAGCCGAAAATTCCGACCGTATGTACGCCCCATTAGGGTCAGAGGCTCTAAATAAGGTAGTGGTTTAGGCCCCTTTCACACGGCGCTGTCCATTTTGACCGACTCCGCTTGCTCCGTAGGGATAGATCCATTGATCTCCGCTAAGCAGACAGATGACAGGTCCGTCTCCACTCACTGTGCAGAGACGAACCTGTCAGAGCCCCACTCTCCTCTATGGGAATTCAGATGAAAACGGATCCGCCTGTTCATTTTCATCCGATCCGCCAGACGGATGGAAAATAGGGTTTCCATCCGTCTGGATTTGGCGAATCGGACAGCGCAGGATGTCAGCAGACATGTCACAGCTGACATCTGTCACTCCATAGAGGTACATGGAGCATCCGATAAGGTCCACCTAAAGAACAGACAGGTGGACCTGATCAGACAGTATGTATGAAAAGGCCCATAACCTAAACAGATTTGCCATTCTGGATACAGGAGATAGAGAGCCTGAAGTGTTATGGAACAACATCAAAACCATAATTAGTAAAGAAGCTGAAAGAACATTACATTATAGATGATGAAAAAAGCCAAGAAGTCACCTTAGATTTCAGAAGAAAGTAGAAGAGTGGTAAAACAAAGAAGACAGGCCAAAATTTCTGGTGATAGAGTAAAAGTTTCACAAATGAATCAATGCCAAGTTGGGAAATATAAAGACTGATAGCTCATGGATATTTATCAGAAAATTGAAACTGAGCATGTGAAAGGAAAAACCAGACTAGCTTTACAGGACATTGTGGCAGAAATTCCAACCTAGATTGGAGATGCTTAAAGACTAACAAATTGATACGGATTTATCCAGAGAACATCAAAAGAAGATGGAAAGATTATACATAGAATGTATATAAAAAAGCAGTGTGGATAACATTGTAGAAACTAAACTGGAAAATGAAGTCAAAGACGAATCAGATATTTAAAAAAAAGCAGTCATAGCAGCTATTAAAGCTTTATCGAACAATAAGTCCCTAGGTATCTATAGTATTCCAATTGAGTTAACCAGAGGCTCCAAAGGTGCTATCATGGCCCTTATTCAGCAGACTAGCACAAAGCCAACTTCTTTTTACAGCTCTCATTCATTATGTTACTGGGACTCGGGCCCGAATTGATGACACTTAACTAACTAGCAGTCAGAAGTACTAGTTTATAGGAATTTAAGAGTTAGGGGCTTCAGTTTAGAAGCCTGTGAGATGAGATGTCTATTATATGAAGCCTTAAGTGATACGGACTTAAGTCAATAAGTGTCAAGAGTATAGAGTTGGGGGCTTTAGTGTTAAAGAGCTTTTAGGGGTTGGTTAGGTGTGGCACAAGGCAAAGCTCCTCTCCATGGAAAAAGCCACAAAAAACAATTGGCAGCCAAGATTTGAACATTGCAGACAATGTTGTACCTGCAACTTATCCAACTGCAAGCAATTTGTCTCACTGTAGACTTATGGAGTAGAGTAGTCTTAATACAAAATTTTAAATGTTGGAAGGTGTAATAATCAAATACACAAAATTGGTGGTTAAATATTTTCACATTTTTCCGATATGTCCTTTGTTATCCCTGGTAGCGATGTGGTATTTTTTCCATTCTGGAGGTTGAATGGATGTGAAGCCTTTTTAAAAAGCTGGAAAAAAAGAAGAGACTTATGATATTTAATATTTTAGCTTGAGGCTAATCTGCTGCTTTTCGCCAAGCTGATGTGCCAAAATAGCCTATGATAAAAATGGCAGGAAATCAAATCACAAACAGCTGAATGAGTCAGAGGAAAGATATACCTACTCACCTCTGCTAGAAGATATGGATCTAAATGGGTTTTCAGCTGAACAAATGCTTATGAGTAAAAAAAATTAAAAACATATATGAAAGATAAAATTATACACTTGTCAATGTTAAAAGAAAATATAAAATAAAATGTACTGTAATCTATAATCCATGTAGATTGGCCAAGTTTAGGGCTAGGGTTAGGACTAGTAGTAGAGCTTCTTAACACTGAGTTTTAATTGGACTGGCAGCTCATCTTAACGCATAAACACCACATGAGCATTGCGGTGCACTGCAATGTAGGTGCATTTCTGTAAGAGGGCACTAGAGTGTATTTTAAAATAAATCTTTTCACAACACAGCCCACTGTACTGTATTTTGTGTATTACCTCATGTTGCAGTATTGTTTGATAACATGCATGTTTTACTGCACAAAGTGTGGATAGGCCTCCAAAGGAAAGACTGGAAAAATTACCCCAGAGAAAAAAAAAACCCTTCACATTTCCTTTTTTATTTCTTTTTGGATGTTTTTGTTAACATATGAAAGTTGTATATTCACAAAGTGAAAGTACTGTCTGGGCATATAACAATGTGCTTAATAAGTTGGCTATGAGAAGAGTTTGAGAGATATTAACATGCAAAGCAGTGCATGGGTAACCATAGAAATAGTTCTAGACATAAAAGCTGGGCATCTGTAATGTACCTCTTGTGCTAAAGGAATTTATATTTTTACAAAACAAATGTGTTTGCTAGTGTATAACGGGATACCCAACCCTGGTAATGTGTGTGTGTGTGTGCGCGTGTATTACTGTGCAAAAGTTTTAGGCAGGTGTGAAAAAAAGCTGCAAACTAAGAATGCTTTCAGAAATAAAAGTGTTAATCGTTTATAGTTTATTTTTATCAATTAAGAAAATGGGAAGTAAATGAATACATGAACAGAAGAGAAGTCCAAATCAAATGAATGTTTGGTGTGACCACCCTTTGCCTTCAAAACACCATCAATACTTCTAGGAACACTTAAAACACCATCAATACTTCTAGGAAAACTTAAAACACCATCAATTCTTCTAGGTACACTTGCACACAGTTTTTGAAGTAGCTCTGCAGGTAGGCTGTTCCAAACATCTTGGAGAACCACAGATCTTCTGTGGCTGTAGAATGCTTCAGTTCCTTCTGTGTCTTCATGTAATGGTAAGACATTGATTTGGATTTGGAGATTTGATCAGAATCAATGATATCCTCAGTGTTGAGAAAACAGGCAGATACTTATCTATCATGCCATACCATCAGGGAGGCATATGATTAGCCCCAAATTTATTCTGAAGCTCGACCATGACAATGACCCCAAACATGCAGCCAAAGTCATTAAGACTTTTTTTGGCTGAGCGATGGGGTCGCGTGGCAGGGGTAAGCTCACTTGCTGGTTGCTGCCTGGCTTACCAGTGCCCATCAATGCTGACCACTAAACCTGCCTGACACACTGACCAATACACTGACCTACCTACCTGACATACATACACTGACGGTAGTTACATACATACACTGACCTACCTGACATACGGTGACCTACCTACCTGACACACATGCACTGACCTACCTACCTGACATACATACACCGACGGTAGTGACATACATACACTGACCTACCTGGCATACACTAATCTACCTGACATACATACATTGACCTACCTGACACACACTGACCTACCTGACACACACTGACCTACCTGGCATACACTGACCTACCTGACCCACACTGACCTACCTGACCCACACTGACCTACCTGACACACACTGACCTACCTGACTTACACTGACCTACCTGACATAAACTGACATACTTGACCAGACTTCAGGTGTCCTCCTGCAGCTCAGCAGCGCACCCATCACACAGTAGTGTATACAGCAGGGCCAGGCACTCCAGGCAGCCAGAGCCATGATGACAGGAGAGACGAGGAGAGCCAGCCGCCCGCTTGAGCGCCGAGTGGGGATCTTCTGACAGTGGTGTGGCGGCCGCATTGTAATTCCCACCTTCTGGAGCCTGCAGTGTCTAAGATGGACGTCACACGTTCCTCGGTCCCCGCATTGGACCAGTGGGACGTCCATCGGCGCTGCAGGCTCCAGAAGGTGGGACCTTCTATTATACTCGGCCGCGCTCGGGATCAGATCGCTCCCCGCTGTGCAGCGCTCGGGGCTATTAATAGAACCGTGCCCGCACGAGACCCGGGGCTTTTTGGGGACCTACTCGGGACTTCAGCCATGGTCACCCCCCCCCCCCCCTGCCGATGCCACTGTGTGCAGGTGTACCTATAAGAATTTATGCTTGTTTGAAGGCAAAGGGTAGTCACGCCAAATATTGATTTGATTTCGATTTTTCTTCTGTTCGCTCACTTTGCATTTTGTAAATTAATAAAAATTAACAATGAAAATATATAAATTTGAAAGCCTTCTTACTTTACAGCACATCTACACACTTGCCTAAAACTTTTGCACAGTATATAGTATATACTTTATTTATTTATTTTAAGCACAATTTGGTATATGTTATATGTGGAATTCATTTTTTCTGCTATGCTCACAAATAGTTGATAAAATAGAGATGTTATTTTTCTGGACATTGATCCCTTGATGCTAGCAGCCACAGAATCCATCTGGTTGACATGGATGTACGTTTGAATATTTATAATGGTATGCCTTCCTGGAATGACAAACTTTACGTAAACAAAGGTCCTCTGTATTATCCGTAAATAATCAGCTGTCTAGGTAACAGCATCCTCTTCCCTCCCATGCATAGATAGTCTATTTCTGAAATATGAGTGGCCTATGTTCAAATATATCTACGGAAATATACTGTACATTTCTCAGGAATGTCCTTTACTGTGGGACTTTCTCATTACAGAATAACCTAAGCTATTTCAGGGGGTCCTTGAGTCACTATATCAAGCACATTTGTATTATTTTGTTGTGATACAGCAGACGTTATAAGTTTAAGAAATAAATGTGCAGAGCTATTGTTCAATTCATATAGAAGCATGCGTATGAAAAATGTACTAACAGGGAAAAAGTTTTGTTGCTGACAGCAGCCTATCACCTGTCAATTGTCATTTCTGCAGTATAGTGTTAAAAAGAAAACAAGGATTTTATAGGTACCCCTGGCTCTTTCCTCTCTGATGCTGTCACTATTCCTGTATTGATGAGAAGGATGTGGAAGGATGGTAAGTTTTGTGCTAGGGTGGGGGTAGATTTATGATGGGGGGAATTGTGCTAGGTGGGGGAATTTAGGAGTAGGAGTTGTGCTTGGAGGGGTTTTTTGTGCTAGCAGGGGGGATTTAGACCTCCTAACTTTTCCTTACAAACTACATTTTAGGGCTTTTTCACACCAGGTGCAGTACAGTAATGCACGTGAAATATTGCGTTTTCCCACACAGTGCAAAAATTCTGCCTTCAATTCTTAATGGTACCCCTACACATCTAGCAAATGCATGTACATTTGAATAGTAGTATTTAAAAAAAATGATGCTAGTGATGGCATAATGTTTGCACCTGGATGGAAAACTGATTTCAGAAATGCGTCCAAAGGGTGGTGATAAACAGTGTGTACTCAGAATGGTCTGGAGTTGTGCATGGAGAACCCCAAGGCTCTGTCCTGCAACCGTTTCTGTTTAATTTATTCATAAATAATATAGAGGTTGGTATAAGTAGTTCAATAGTGCTGATGATACAAGGCTAAACAGAGCAATAACTTCACAGCAGGATTTAGAAACTTTACAAGAAGACCTCAATAGAATAAAGGGGTGGGTAACTACATAACAAATGAGGTTTAATGTTGAAAAATGTAAAGTAATGTACTTGGGGGTTAAAAATATGAATGCAAGTTACTCGCTAGGGGGAGAACCTTTGGGGAAGTCCAGGACAGCAAAAAGATCTGGGGGTCCTAGTAGATCACAGGCTCAGCAATAGCTTGCAATGCCAAGCTGTAGCAAGCAAAGCTAGCAGACTATTAGCATGCATTAAAAAGGGTATTTACTCATGAGATAAGACTATAATTCTACCATTTACAAAACTCTGGTCCTGCCACATCTCGAGTATGCTATCCAGTTCTGGTCACCAATCCTCAGGAAGAATATGCTGGAACTAGAGAGAGCAGAGAAGGGCAACCAAGCTAATAAAGGGACTAGAGGACCTCAGCTATGAGAAACGACAACAAGCATTAAACTTTTCTACCTGGAGAAAAGATGCTTAAAAGAAAAAAATGGGATTAGAAAAAAAATAAACAATCATATTTACCTAGATGGCTGCAGCACCAATCCCAGCTGCAGCTGTCCCCCACCGCCTTTAAGCCTGAGAAGAGAGAAATCAAACACTGCTAATCAGTTTTCCATCTTCCGCCTGCCTGTGAGTCACTGGCTCTCTGCTCTGCCCCTCCAGCGCTCACTGGAGCGGTGGACTGTGCAGGGGGCGGGGGTGGCTGGTTCAGGCTTTCAGTGGCTCGCTGAGAGGCTGAACCAGCTGCCAGTTCAGCCTTCTGGGTTGATTGTGACCATAAGGTCAGGATCTTTTCAGAGCCTGGACTGTGTCTGTAACATCAGTCGACAACAGGCTTTAGCCCACTGTAGGCTGAAAACGGGTCACGGGAGTGTAGAAAAAAATGCACTCCTGTGATCCATAGGAGAAGCATAACCAAAAAAGCTTTAGCTATACTTCTCCTTTAGGAGGTGATATGAGAGCAATATACAAATATCTCAATGGTGATTCTAGCATAGGGAGGAAAGTGTTCAGTCTCAGGTCGCTTAAGAGGACACGTGGCTAATCAATGAAATTGGATGAGAAGTGGTTTGACCTTAAATTGCGTAGGGGGTTCTGTACTGTCAGAGTAGTAAGGATGTAGAAACCCCCTTCCTCAGTTGGTGGTGTCTGCGAGGAGTGTTGATAATTACAAAAAACTGTTAGATGAGCATCTAATAAAATGCAATATACAGGGATATTGGAAAATGTATTGACATAAACACACACATGTACACCCACACCCAAACAGGTTCAATTGGATGAACTGGTGTATTTATTTAACCTTACCAAAACTATGTAACTATATATGCCAGTACATTTTTTTCATGTTTCCTGAGCATAGAGCTGCCTATTAAAAAATGCAATGCGTGGAAACACGCAAAAAAACAGACACGCTCAGACGCACCTCCTGGTATGAGGAAGCCCTCAAACTGCTGTTCCCTGGGATTGTGCACAATTCTAAAGGGTGCCTTGACTGAAAGAGGGTTGAAAAACTCTCACATACACTATGCCATTCTGAGTTTGTATTTATACATGTTGATCACATCCCCCCTTAACCACCTCAATACTGGGCACTTTCACCCCCTTCCTTCCCAGACCAATTTTCAGCTTTCAGTGCTCTCTCACTTTGAATGACAATTACTCAGTCATGCAACACTGTACCCAAATGAAATTTGTATTATTTTGTTCACACAAATAGAGATTTCTTTTGGTGGTATTTATTCACCACTTCATTTTTTATTTTTTGTGATATAAGCGAAAAAGAGCGAATATTTTGAAAAAAAACCCAAATTTTCTACTTTCTCTTTTAGAAGAAACCAAAAAAATTAAATTTTGTCGAAAATTTAGGCAAAAATGTATTCTACCACATGTCTTTGGTAAAAAAAAATCCTGATAATTGTATTATCATTGGTTTGTGTGAAAGTTATAGAGTCTACAAGCCATGTATGCATTATTGAAAATGTATCAATCCTAATGCACTGATGGCCTAATGCACTGATCTCATTTCTTGAGGCCCTGAAATGTCAGGACAGTACAATAACCCCCCAAAAGACCCCTTTTTGGAAAGAAGACAGTCTGAGGTATTTAGTAAGAGGCATACTGAAATTTTTTCCCCACAATGCTTTGGAAAATTAAGAAATATAGATTTTTTTTTTTCTTCACTAAATTGTCATATTTACAAGTTATTTCTCACACACGGTGCAGGCATAATTGCAGTTACACCCCAAAATACATTCTGCTATTCGTCCTGAGTATGGCGGTACCCCATGTGTGAGACTTTTTGGAAAGAAAACAACCCAATGTATATTCTATGAGGCATACTGAGTCTTTTGAACATGTCATTTCTTTCCACAAGTTTTTGGAAAATGTGGAAAGAAAATGAAAACCTATTTTTTTCTCACAAAGTTGTCAATTTAGAAGATCTTTCTAACACATAGCATGCACATAGCCAAAATGACACCCCAAAATACATTCGGCTACTCGTCCTGATTATGGCGATACCCCATGTGTGAGACTTTTCCACAGCCTGGCCACATACAGAGGCCCAACATCCATATAGCACCATCAGACGTTCTAAAGGCATAAATTACACATTTCATTTCCTGAGTACCTATCACATTTTTGAAGGCCCTGGAGCACCAGGACAATGGAATTACCCACAAAATGACCCCATTTTGGAAAGAAAACAACCCAATGTATATTCTATGAGGCATAATAAGTCTTTTGAACATGTCATTTCTTTCCACAAGTTTTGGAAAATGTGGAAAGAAAATGAAAACCTATTTTTTTTCTCACAAAGTTGTCAATTTAGAAGATCTTTCTTACACATAGCATGTACACAGCCAAAATGACACCCCAAAATACATTCTGCTACTCGCCCTGAGTATGGCGATACCCCATGTGTGAGACTTTTCCACTACCTGGCCACATACAGAGGCCCAACATGCAAGTAGCACCTCCAGGCTTCTAACACATAGCATGTACACACCAAGAATTACACCCCAAAATACATTCTGCTGAGCAAAAGGTAAAAAAAAAGCTCACCTGTGGTTTTAGCAGGCAGGAATACCGTTCCAGAGCAGCCAAAGCTTTTGTCCAGACAGCCAAAGGAAATGTCCAGGAATTGTCCAGGCAGCAGACAGATATGGAAAAGTATGAACATGGTTCAGTACAGTCCAAGGTTTAGCAGGCAGTTCAGGTAACAGGCATAGGCATGGCCAGTCCAGGCGGCAGGCAAAGGCATGGCAAGGTCATGTGGCAGGCAAAGGCATGGCAAGGTCATGTGGCAGGCAAAGGCATGGCCAGTTCAGGTGGCAGGCAGAGGCATGACCAATTCAGGTGGCAGCAGGCAGCACTTTGTACATTGGGCCTTGGTCAGGTAAGACCTGAGGACAGGGGTAGAGGCTTCTTCCCACCCAAATCTCTACGAAGCCTCCGAGTCTCCAGACCCTAATCCGAGAAAACTAAAAACCCGGAGAAAAATGTTTTCTCCACTCGGAAAACCTTTTCTGGAGCCCCTCACATATGTGAGACCCCTGTGCTGTACAGTGGCAGGGCAAATGATCAGTTCAGGAGGCAGGCAAAAAGCATGGTCATTTAACAGTCCGGGTCAATTTACGTTGCAGGCAGAAACATGTTTGGCAGAGGCATAGTCATTAACAGTCCGGGTCATTCACAGAAATGGCAGATAGTGGAAAAAAATCATCTTCACTGTACTAATAGTGTAGTGAAGTATGATAGCTCCGATAGCACGTTCCAATACAGAGGCCTGGCTGGGAGGGACATTGGGGACAGTAGTATCGGGTGTCACGGCGAATTCCTCTACTTGCACATACACGACATTTTTTGGGGGGTTTGCCACCTGTTTGGGTAAGAGGGAGGATTTCGGGAAAGTGCCTTTCATGGAGTCTGGCTAACGAATCGGAGCGAATTAGTTGAGGGGCTTGGCCTTGGGGATAGAGAAGGGCTGTGACAACGTCTTCTTGGAATTTTAGATAGGGTAATGAACTTTGGGTGCACTTAGAAAAAATGATATAGGAATTAAATAGAGCAAGTTGCATCAAATAAATGGCGACTTTCTTGTACCAAAATAGTGATCTCCTGGTGGCCAAGTAGGGCTGCATCATCTGGTCGTTCATATCCACCCCCCCATGTATAGGTTGTACTCATGCACACATTTTGGCTTCTGTATGGGGCCTCCTCTTCTCTGAAGTTCCACCAAGGTGTCGTCATGTATTGTTGAAAGGATGTAGACATCTCTTTTTTTATCTCTCCACTTCACCGCTAGTACTTCTTCAGTTTGCATACTGGCCATTTCACCCTGCTTCAATTTCTTGGTGACCAATCTTTGTGGGAAGCCTTTGTGGTTGGTCCCTGCTGTCCCACAGGCCACAGTGTTCTTTAGGTACAAATGGCGGAAAAGTGGGAGACTAGTGTAGAAATTGTCTACATAAAGGTGGTAACCTTTCCCAAGTAATGGTTGGATCAGCTGCCAGACAATTTTGCCACTTGTTCCCATGTAGGTAGGGCATCCAGGGGGGTTTAGCTGTCTGTCTTTTCCCTCATAAATGATAAAATCATATGTGTAACCCGTGGCCCTGTCACACACCTTATAAAATTTTACCCCACGTCTGGCTCTTTTACTGGGGAGGTATTGTTTTATTCCCAGTCTTCCGGTGAAGTGCACCAGGGATTCATCCACACATATGTTTCTATCAGGGGTAAACATCTCCTTGAAGCTGGCGCAAAAAAAATTGATTAGGGGCCGAATTTTGAATAACTTATCGTAACTGGGATGATTTCGAGGGAGGCATTGGGCATTGTTATTGAAGTGTAAAAATCTCATGATCATCTCATAACGGGTTCTGGGCATCAATGACGAATAGACCGGCATGTGGTGGATAGGTTGGGTAGACCAGTAGGAATGGAGTTCATTTTTTTTGTCAGCCCCATGTTGAGGGTTAGGACAAGGAAAATTTTTAATTCTTCTACGGTGAGGGGTTTCCAAACAAAAGGACGGGCATATGAGGAACTGGGATTGTTGGCTATATGTTGGATGGCGTATAGATTACACAATGTAGGTTAGGAGATCATTGGTAAAAAATAAATGAAAATAATAAAGTGGGGTTACATTTTCCGTCTGCATCTGAGGGCCTGGCTGGACTGTGAAAAGGGGTATTACAGGTTCTACCGATGTATCGGGCAGCCATGTTGGATACAGTAGAACATCTGGGAGGCTAGTATGGGCACTGCCTCCTTGATGGGATCCATTGCTAGCATCTGGCCTATCTTCTAGGAAGGTTGCAGAACTGCTGGTGGATGCCTGCCAATCCCGGAGTGCTGCGCTGCTGGTGGATGCCTGCTGGTGGATGCCCTGGAGTGCTGCGCTACTGGTGGATGCCTGCATATCATCCTGGAGCGCTGGGTTGCTGGTGGATGCCTGCATATCATCCTGGAGTGCTGCGCTGCTGGTGGATGCCTGCTGGTGGATGCCCTGGAGTGCTGCGCTGCTGGTGAATGCCTCCTCCTGCTCATTTCTCCTGATTCTTCTTGTTAGGATCCTATCTTCCTCTGTTTCCAACTCGGAGCCACTGCTTTCCACTGGCTCATAATCGCTATCCGAGTCTGACGGAGAGAATTCCCCGCTACTCTCGTCCGACATACTCTGGAGTATTTGGAGAGCCTCCTCTGCGCTGTAAGACCTTTTTGTCATGTTGGCGGGCAGATGTTTCAGATGGCAGATGTGCCCGCTGTTGGCGGACAGATGTGCCAGTTGTTGACGGGCAGATGTTCACTGACAGGTGTTTACACTGTGTTTTGGGGACACTAGCTGGGTGATCAGTGGGTAAACAGCAGACAAACAGCTTTATTACTCACTGATCTCCCGGCTGCAGCACAGATCTCTCTTCCTCTCCTCACTGACAGGCTCTGTGTGAGGAGAGGAAGAGATGAGAGCAGTTACTACGCTCTCTATTTACATTACATGACGACTGTGATTGGATACAGTCGTCATGTGATCAGGAGGGCCAATCACAGGGCCCTCCTGTGTTGTGCTGTCTCTGGGGGACACAGGCAGATCGGGATCGCGCCGCTGCGCGAGCACGTGGTGGCGCGATCTCCTGTCAACTGCCACCCCCTCCCTCTTGCTTACTATATGATGGCTGTGATTACACACAGCCATTGTGCGGATCAGGAGGGCAAATCACATTGCCCTCCTGCCGCTCCGAGGTGTGGCGTGTCCGAGTGACACGCGCGCATCGGGATCGCGCGGCTGCGAGGGAGCGCGCCCGTGTGACCCCGCTCCTTCTGAAGGACGTTCGGGAACGTCCAGTCAGAAGGAGGGAGCTCCCACCCGGCCGGGTGGGAAGTGGTTAATATCCTCTTTTCAAGAGAGAAGAAATTCAGTTCCTCTAATGTTTCCTCATAGCTGAGCTCCTCCATGCCTCTTATCAGTTTGGTTACCCTTTTCAGCACAGTTCCCCGATATTCTTTTTGTGAACTGGTCCTCAAAACTGAACTGCATATTCCAGATGAGGTCTTATTAATGATTTGTACAGGGGCAAAATGATATCTCTCTCTCTCTCTCTGGAGTCCATACCTCTCCTAATACAAGAAAGGACTTTGCTCGCTTTGCAAACTGCAGCTTGGCATTGCATGCTATTATTAAACAGGAACTGCAGTCTGCTCACATAATTAGTAATAAAAACATCTTTGCCATTCTGAAGCTTCCCTCCAACCACTTTGCATATTATTTTATATATACCGTGATTCTGTACTTGCCAAATATGCTGCAGAAATCTCCCTCCGCTGAGTCTGGCTGCAACCATTTTTACTGTGGGCAGCTGAAGCTGCTGCCTGTTCGCTTCCTGGATTTACACAGACACACAGAGGCACACCTCCAGCTCTGCAGCCCTGCAGCTCCCATTGACTCATGGGATGATGACTCATCCCCCCTCCCTTCCTGGCAAACTCTCACAAGCATGAGAGAGAGAGCTGTGCATGATGTCATAAGCCTAGGCTTTTTACCAGACAAGAAACAGGAAGTGGGCTGTATAAGGTATTCACTGGCAGAAAAAAAATGTTTTACTATCCAAAGTTAAAACAACAAGGACAGAAGATTTAATAGACGGAAAGTTGAAAAAATGACTGAAGGTCCGCTTTAAGCTTATGATCTACCAGAACATCCAGATCCTTCTCCACCATTGATTCCCCAAGTTGTTCTCTGTATGTATGATGCATGCATATGCTTAGCCCCCAAGTGCATAACTTTCATTTATCAACATTAAACCTCATTTGCCACATAGTTGTCCAATTAAACAGTGCATTGAGGTCGGCTTGTAAGTTGGAGACATCTTGTAAGGACGTTATTCCACTGCATAGCTTGGTGCCATCTCCAAAGACTGAAATTTTACTTAGTACATAGTACATAGTACATAGTAGGTGAGGTTGAAAAAAGACACAAGTCCATCAAGTCCAACCTATGTGTGTGATTATGTGTCAGTATTACATTACATATCCCTGTATCCCAAACCCTATATCATTTACATAAAAAGTAAGGGTCCCAACACTGATCCTTGGGGTACACCACTGATAACCTTAGACCATTCAGAGTATAAATTATTAACCGCTACTCTCTGAATACGGTCTTTTTCTATCCATTTACAAACTGATTTTTCCAAGCCTGTAGAGGTTACCTTACACATTAGCTGTGTGTGGAGAACTGTGTCAAATGCTTTTGCAAAATCCAAGTATACCACGTCCACAGCCACCACTCTGTCCAAGGTTTTACCTCCTCATAAGAGGAAATCAGATTTGTCTGACAACTTCTGTCTTTCATGAATCAATGCTGTCTGTTGCTTAAAATATATTTTTTCAGCAAGACCTCATCTATGTGGTCTTTTATTAAACTCTCCACTACCTTCCCGACTATAGAAGTTAAACTAACAGGTCTATAGTACCTGGCAAAGACTTTGACTCCTTTTTTTAAATTTAGGCACCATATTGGCCCTACGCCAATCCAGTGGTACTATCCCAGTCATTAAAGTGTCTCTAAAAATCAGAAACAATGGCTTTAAAATGGCAGAGTTCAATTTTTTTAGGATCCGTGGGTGTATGCCATTTGGTCCAGGTGCTTTTTCCACCTTTATTCTGTCTAAATATCTCTGGACCATATACATTTTGAGCCATTGTGGATCATTTGGGGATGTGTCAATACAATCCCCATTATGAATATGAGCTTTGCCCCTTTGTATATATGGAGCTGAAGAAGTTATATAATAAATTTGCCTTCCCTTTGTCCCCAATCACCCACTTTAGATTATTTTGTAAAGGCCCCACATGCTCAGACCTGACCTTTTTACTATTAATATACAGTAATTGAAGAATTTTGGGGATTTTGTCCTACTATCTTTTGCAATCTGTCATTCATTTTGAATTTTTGCAGCCTTGATTTCCTTGTTACGTATTGTTATATTCTTTATAACATGTTTGGAAGGCAGCAATAAAATATTCTCTCTGCATTACACAGAAGCCCTTCTGAAATTTGCAGATAGAGAATATTCTGGCAGTGAATAATAAAGTAGAAGTCCACCCTAACACTAAAATCTCTAAATCTACAGGCATCCACGATCTAAGACTAAGCTATTTAGCCCTGTAAGGTAGAAATCACTATGCATACCTTTTTTGAAGTCGCTCTGGTCTGGTCCCATGCTGAGCTGTCAGCTGCGGCTTTGCTGTGGAGGCGGGTGCAGAGGACACAGCCGACAAATGAAACCCCATAGTAACTCTATAGGTGATGTCACTTCCTAGGCATTTCCCAGCCATTGTTGACTGTCTCCTCTGCAAAGCTTCCGCCGCTGGAGACCGGACCAGAGCGTCTTCAAAAAAGGTATGTATACTGATTTCTTGTTTACAGGGCTAGATAGGTTAGTCTTAGATCGTGGATGCTTGTAGATTTAGAGATTGTAGTCTTAGGTGGACTTCCACTTCTAGAATACACTGATTTTTTTATCCTTTAAATATAGACACAATGTACAGACTGTTTGTATCTCAGTACATGAAATGTTAACATAGTATACTGAAGAGGCAAATCTTCTGTTCTCAAATGCATCTCATCACAACACATTGTTAGGATCTGGAAGCTGCTAGTGTCTAAACATTATGATATGTATAAAAATACAACTGATGCAGTGTAAATGTTAATCCTGAAACAATTTAGCGCCAAACAAGATTGACAAAGAACAGAGATGTAGGTTATAAACCAAAGTATTGTGCCCCCTTCGCCCCTCCCCCCCCCAAAGCTGTCAGCTGCTAACAAATACAAATTTCCCCAAAAAGAAATCTTCATTCCAGATGAAGTCCAAAGATCTTTTTTTTTTAAAGACCACTCTACAGAATGCATGTAAGATGAAAATACCCACACCAACACAATTATGCCGCGTACACACGGTTGGAATTTCCGACAACAAATGTTCGATGGGAGCTTGTTGTCGGAAATTCCGACCATGTGTAGGCTCCATCGAACATTTTCCGTCGGAATTTCCGACAAACAAAATTTGAGATCTGGATCTCAAATTTTCAGACAACAAAATCCGTTGTCGTAAATTCCGATCGTGTGTACACAGTTCCGACGCACAAAATTCCATGCATGCTCGGAATCAAGCAGAAGAGCCACACTGGCTATTGAATTTCATTTTTCTCGGCTCGTCGTATGTGTTGTACGTCGCCGTGTTCTTGGCGATCGGAATTTCAGACAACATTTGTGTGACCGTGTGTATGTAAGACAAGTTCGAGCCAACATCCGTCGGAAAAAAAAACATGGATATTGTTGTCGGAATGTGCCATCATGTGTATGCGGCATTAGTCAATGGGCAATGTTTGTGCTTAGTTTGTTCCATGACTGTATCAATAGTGTAACTAAATACCTTTCCTAATTCAAAAATGTAAGGGTGGACATATTTAACCATTTGACCTCCAGAAGATTTACTGAACCCCCTTCATGACAGGCCATTTTTTGCGATGCGGCACTGCTTTACTTTAACCGACAATTGAGCGGTCCTGGAACGCTGTACCCAGCGGTCATGCAACGCTGTACGCTGTATTTGATTACCACTGTGTTATTTTTATGTTCTGCTATAAAAAATATAAAAAAATCGAATTTCTTCATAAATTTAGGCTAATACAATGCCTTGAAAAAGTATTCATAACCCTTGAAATTTTCCACAATTTGTCATGTTACAATCAAAAACGTAAGTGTACTTTATTGGGATTTTATGTGATAGACCAACACAAAGTGGCACATAATTGTGAAGTGGAAGGAAAATAATAAATGGTTTTCAAGTTTTTTTACAAATAAATATGTGAAAAGTGTGGCGTGCATTTGTATTTAGCCCCCTTTACTCTGATACCCCTAATTTATACTGAAAAATAAAAAGATATATAAAAAATATATATAGTATAAATGTATTAATAATAATAAAAATACTGCACCCAAAATTGTCAATAGCAAAAAAAATCTCCCATTTTAAATCACTAGAGACCAAACAAGAATTTAAAATTAAACCTCTGATTATGTCCTTTTCGGATCATGTGACATGTTTTGGAGTGTCCGTGTTCCCTACAGTATGTGGGCAGAACCACACATCAGCTAAGGGTTAGAATTAATGAGCACCTTGCCAATATAAAAAAAGGCTTCCTAAACCATAGTGTTCAAGATATGTCAAACTTTTCCATAATAGTGACCCGACCCTTGTAACTTTTTATGGTATTGATAAAATATCCAAACACTGGAGGGGTACACACATGAAGAGAGCAATCTCACAAAATGAAACCCATTGGCTGTATAAACTGAGCAGTATGCAGCCTTTTGGTATGAATATAGAACTGGATCTAAATTGTTTTCTGGCCAACGATTAAACTTTCCATCTATATTATCATGTGGGTACCCCTCCTATTGACTATTTTGGATGCAGTATTTTTATTATTAATAATAGGTGTTTGCACCTCTGTAGATATATTTTTTATATATCTTTTTATTTTTCAGTATAAATCACTAATTTTATATATATGCTCAACTATCGTTTCTTTGGAATAGTTATCATTCCATTGCATATGTAGTTGCAACGTTTGTGTGTTGATTGGCTATTAGCTGTCAAGCAATGTAAACCGGCACCACGGCTGCGCATTTGTAACTTCCCTTTTAAAATTAACACGTGCTTAATCTGACATTTGACTATAAGCACTATGTTCTATAGTGACCAGGCACGCTTCCTGAAGACGTAATTATGAAATGTACGTAGGAGTGGTACCTGGTCACGCTATTCCATGTCACATCCGGTCCCTTTGGCTGTCTCTTCCGGCTGGTGGAACGCACGCTGACCATGGAGGTGGAAGTAAGGCATCCACACACAGTTCCAGCACAGATGAGCTAGCAGGCCAGGGCCGGGTTAGGCACTTGTAAATGTAAGCGGCCTTTTGGCTTTCTGTATTTTATACCTTTTTTGTTAAATAGAATTACACTATGGATCTCTATTGTTTTTTTCCATATATCCCATGCATAACCCTGGGACTGTATTTTCCATCACTTTTTATTGTATATACCATTATCATTTTGAGTATATTTTGCTTGCTTTTTAAATATTACAGTATGCTGTTTGTTTGATGTTTTCTAGTGCTACACTGTGTTTTCACATGTATTTGATATCCCCAACACTACTACAGGCATAGAGAGTCATAATTCTACCAAAACACTTCCAAGCCGTATTGTAAGCTTTGTGAGTATTCCTAGATAACGAAGAATTCGCCAGTTTGGCAGCTTGTGCCCTGAGTGCGTCTTGTCCATTATCAGCAGTGAGTACAGTGGAACCGGCTTTCCCACCGGATCTGCTTCTGGGTGCTGTAACAAAAAATGCGAAAAATCAAGACGAGATAAGGCATCTGCTGCCACATTGTTGTCACCACTGATATACTGGCCCGGGAAATGAAATGTATACATAAGGCTCAACCACATCAACCTACGCATAAAGGACATGATGAGGAGGGACCTGGATCTTCCTTTATTAATAATTTCAGCTGTGGCTGAATTATCACTAAAGAAAAGGACTGTGTGACCAGACCAAGCGGGACCACATGTGAATGTTGCTGCAACTATCGGGTAGATCTGAAAAAGTGCAGAAATCTGAGCAAACCTAGGTATGTTAAACACCTATGTGGGCCATGGACTAGCCAGTCACTGACACCCAAAGATTTCTGCAAAAGCCACTGAGGCTGCGGCATCTGTAAAAATTCTGGGGGACATGGCAGTAGGTAGATGGATGAACATGGAAATGCCATTCCAATTGCACAGAAACTGGTCCCACATGAGCAGATCAGCTCGTGCATTGGCTTGCAAACTCACAGCCGAAGCCGTGTTCTGGCACAGGGGCAGGAGAGACAATAACCTGGAAACAAATGACCTGCCTTGTGGAATGATTCTCATGGCAAAGTTGAGCATACCCAAAAGAGACTGTAAATCTTTCCTTGCACAGACAGGAGACCTGACCAGATTGTGAATGGTCCATCGAATCCTATCAAGTTTCTCCTGGGGCAGACTAGCAACCATAAGATTGGTGTTTAAAGTAATACCTAAGAAGGTAATGATATTGGAAGTCCCTTCCCCTTTATGGGCAGCCATGGGGACATTCAAATCACAAAAGAGTTCCGTAAGTGATTCGAGATCCCTAGGAGACTGACCAGGGGTCTCTAATAACAAGCAATAATCCAATTAATTAATAGCCCTATGACAACCTTTGCAATTGGACAATATCCAATTGAGAGCTTGGGCGAGGCGTTGAAGATCCAAGGAATGCACTTGAAGCCAAAAGTCAATTTAGCGGTGAAATAATAATGCTCACGCCATTTGAAACCATGCCATTGCCAGGGGGCAGGTTTAATGGGGAGGAGTTTAAAAGCCTCAGAAATGTCAGCTTTGGATAACCATGTGCCCCTACCTGTCCGTAAAATGCACTGAATGGCCAAATCCACTGATGAGTAGTTCAGTGAGAATTAAGACTAGGTATATGAGAGGAATAAGGAGCAGACAAGTCATTAATTAAACAATATTTATTAGAACATTTCCCCTTCATCACACCAATAGGGCTAACCCTCCACATGCTGAAAGGTGAAGAGACAAAAGGACCTATAACAAAACCTTTAGACAACTCAACCTCTAATAATTTGTCAACTAACAGAGCATGACTGCCAGTGCCTGCAGAAAACAAGTTAACACATTCAAAGGTTACTAATGGCAATGTGATGAGGCCTGTGTGAAAGCCTTCAGAAAAACCCTCTATGAGAAACTATCTGAGAGCAGGGACGGGGGGTGTCCCAACCTGGACACATTAAAGCGGCTCAGTCAGGAAGAGCTGGAAGACTTAATGGGACAAGTGGACTTGGGGTGCGCTCTGAAGCAATTTGCGCAGATATGAAGGAGTCTACACTGATTGTAATTGCAGACAGTGTAATTGAAATTATTACATAACTGCGCCTTACCCAGATAATGTATAGGTCTGTCTAGTTTGTCAACCTGACCCGATGGTCCTGTGGTGGACCCACTGGACACCTGCCTGGTGGTACCTTTAGGAAAAGAATGTTCCAGATTGGGACACCAATTGGTGGTATGAGCTGACAATTAACACATACTGGAGATTTCTGATTGGAAAGTGTCTACAGAAAAGTTCCATGTCAATATTACTCCAGCAAGTGACCATCTGAAACTGAGCCCAAATGTCAGCAACCTTTGCTGAAAAGAAACGGTGGTAATCATAGAACGTGGAGCCACCATACTAGTAAGCTAGATCCACCACCTTGTGTATAAAACTGTCCATTTCCTCTCTCCTGCCAGGATTAACTGCACAAATGACATCTCTATAAATACCGAAGGCAAGAACAAATTCCGCTATGCTAAGCTTGCGATTAAGTCTTGGTTCCCTCGTCTTGAGAACCACAGAGACTTCCCCACAAGCATGAGATTTGTTTTCAACATCCTGCGAAGCTATGAGAAGGGAAGCAAGATTTATATCCTTCCCATCTAATATATCCTTTTTGACATTAGCCGGGATAAAGTGGGCAGGGGACACAGAAGGCAAGATTGCTAGTGGAGAAGGAACTGCCATAGGTAACGGCATGCTGTAATTACCTGAAGAGGTGCCAGGTAGTACAGGGGCTATAGGAGCAGATGAAACTATCACTCCAGCGGGCAGGCCTCAATCACCACCATCCTATCTTGTAGTTGTTGCACAGATGTAGAGAGAGTATTTAGTGCTGCATGAATCTGGGTCAGTGAGGGGAGCAAGGAAACGTGTTCCATGCTAGTAGATGGCAGTGTTTGGGATGGATTTGGAAATAGCAATTTAAACAATTCGGCTTTCCTAGCTATGGCCAGGAAGGGAATGCCCCTGCGTTGAAGTTCCGCTATGAGCCTTGGTATGGTCTAACTCCTCAGGGATGGAGCTATACCATGCTCTGAACCCCTAACTGGAGTGGGAGGATAAAGGTGAATTTGTCGCTTTCCGAGACATTCAACATGTTCTGAATCTGTGGAGAAAAACCAACTAGACACAATTAAAATATAATCGGAAATGATTTGCGAAAATAACACCCCTTGTGACTAACTATAAATGTAGATGTGGGTGTTGTAACAAAACACAACAAGAATAGCTCGTGAGGATGAACCTAGTGACCATAACCCCCTGTGTGTATGCAGTAAGCGAGCCCGAGTAACCTGTAGCGCAAGGACAGGCAATTAAAAACGAACACTCAGGGCTCGATACCTACAGACTGTGCTAGGTAGAAATAGGCATGTAACAAGGTGAACCTGCAACGTATGACATATGATATACTGGCGAGAAGATTGTATGTGCTACGATCACTTAAAAATGAAGCCTCAGCCCGTATGGATCCGTAGACATGACATATCCTGTGTAATGCAACTAGCTAATGTAACCCATAGTGAAAAACAGGCAGAACACACCTTGCAGTCCGGAATAAAACGTAGGATCCACCTGCAACAATATCATGATGTATGCACTGAATGACTGATTGAAAGGTATGAAAGAACAAATGAGTAAACAATAGACAGCAGAAGGAAGATCACTGATATTGAACAAGAACCCCCCTGAAAAAACCTGAACCATGAATGATGTGCTCTGCAAAGGAAGAAGGAAGGTGGTATATCGCTGTGAGACCCCTATCACGAGATGGGGGCCGGGTAATAACCAAGAAACAGTACCTTAGTCCCTCGTATACGTGACTCCATGGTAATATGTATGTGAAAACAGTGGCAGCCCAGGCGAGGGGCTGCATGTGGCCACCCAGCTGTGGAACTACAAGACTCAGCAGTAAAAAGCATGCTGCCAGTGAGGCAACCCCCAATTCAGCATTTCAGCTCAATCCTATGAAGATAACTAAATGCTAATGTGATTAGATACTGACATAAACAAGACTAGATACCAACATTGACCAAGTAACAGCAACAACGCCACAATTGTATAGAAATCAGAACCAGAAGTGACGTAGCCGACTGTTTCACCCGGAACGAAATGAAAAAACAGCCGACGAGCCTGTAGGAAGGAGGGGGGATTATAAGGCCCAGACTTCTCCTACAAACTCAGGCTAGCCAATGACCAGCCTTCTAACATTATCTGAGAGTCTACTAGTGGATCAGGTGGCAGGGAACCCAAGGATTCAGGAATACAAGAACAAAATGCCCTGTCATTTGTTTGCAGTGTGGAAGTGATTCACATTGATTAGGAGAATTAATGTTGTGTAGGTGCCTGGACTCATTAAGTAAGTTCAGAAACAATGGTTTTAGCCAAACTTGCCCCCATGTTGTAAAGTGCTGCGCAAACTATATAAACCCTGTATAATAATAATAATATTAATAATAATAAAAGCTTGTCAGTATTCTCTGTGGTTGTGGTCTAAAGCACAGTTCCACTTTTGCAACCAACCTGGGATAACACTTACTTTATAATTTGTCACATGTCTCCATTCATAGTTGCAACTTACCTTTTTGAGGCCCGGTTCATACTAGATGCGGTGGAAATTCACAGTGAATTTACTACGGATTCCACACTGCATCAAAATAGCAACCCGTTCATGCAAACTGATTGCAGAGTGTATGTTAAGTTAATGACACCCTGACATCGGTTTGCAAAACACAGTGCGATTTGCAGAATCAGATTGCATGCAATATAATTCTGATGTGAACAAAAAGAGTCCCGCACGAGTTTGGAGTGAATGAAGTGCGATTTGAGCCATACAGAATGAATGGATCAAATCGCACTGCTGCAGATTCACATGTGATTTGAACAGGAATGCGGTGCGATTCATCTTCAAATCGCATGTGTGTCCGGCACTACACCAGCGTGACCTGGCCTTAGAGGCTTTTTTCTGTGGAATCTCCAGCAGGGATTTTTTTTTACTTAGTTTTTTTTTTACTTAGTTGTTTATGAAGGGCTGGACAGCTGTGTTTGCCATAATTAACCCTGATGGTACTAAGCAGACAAATCTTCATTAATAGTTGTAACTAGACTTGAACGCTGTCTTTCCTAACAAAGGTTTAAAAGTTTATAATCTAGGCTTCTTGTGTTGTATGCATTCTGCCTCTCCAATCTAAGCACTGAAGTGTGATCTCTAAAAGTGATCCGTTTGTGGCAAGATAGCTATAACTTACAGTCTCAGTAGAATTAGCAGACAGTGACTCGATCCAAATTACATCTTGCAGATTGTATAAAGTTTTCAAACAGCATATTTAAAATAATTAAAAATATATATTTCTTACCTGCAAGCTACTCTGAACAATTTGAAAGTGAAAGTGGAGGTATACAGTGGGGACAGGCTGAATTTCATATCATTACAATACAATACAGAACCTAAGCTTTGAGATCTTTAAAGTAGTACTAAAGTGTAAATAGTAATGTGGAGTATCCACCAGGTCCCTGAACCACACCCTAGTTTTTGTTGCATTAAACTTTAAAAGGCAAACCCCTGACTTGTGTTTCCTGGAATCACTGATGTGGAAGTTGATATTTGCCTAGCATGGATAGATACTGGGACTTTAAACCTGCGGACCTAGTGAGGGTAGCACTACATGAGTTTAAAATGATAACTTTAATGTTACTCTAAGGGAAGTCTCTGTAAAGCAATCTGTGGAACCATTTGGCTCGTGGTTGTGGGATGGTTCCTCTGACTTGCATAGGTGAGTTTGTCAGGCAGTGCTGCCTGTTATAACACTCAATAAGCTGTAATGTAGTATATGTATACTGCTCTCCAACTGTACACTATTTAATATATATATATATATATATTATTATTATTATTATTATATATATTTATTTATTTCTTTATTTTTTAGTGGGCGGTCAGAGGGATGGGAAAACTATGGCTTATCTGCCTGTTTCTACTACCCCATGGACATCTTTGTAAAAGAATCCTAGGGCAACAGACCAACACTGCACAAAGTCTAGCGTAGTGCTACTTAACCAGGGTTCCACGTCTAAGGATTAAATCCAGACAAGGCTATAACCATTCCACATTGAGTCTAACATAACAGAGGCATTGAAGGCTGTGTGATATTTTCCTTCAACATGTCTGAAAACAATTAGCATTTTACATTATAGCTTATGTTCTGATTTAAAAAGTAAAATATACCAGCGCAAAAAGTTAATATAAAACAGATCAAAACAGCTGCTGAACACTTATGCCCCGTACACACGGTCGGATTTTCCGATGGAAAATGTCCGATCGGAGCGTGTTGTCGGAAATTCCGACCGTGTGTGGGCTCCATCGGACATTTTCCATTGGATTTTCCGACACACAAAGTTGGAGAACAGGAGATAAAATTTTCCGACAACAAAATCCATTGTCGGAAATTCCGATCGTGTGTACACAAATCCGACGGACAAAGTGCCACGCATGCTCAGAATAAATAAAGAGATGAAAGCTGTTGGCCACTGCCCCGTTTATAGTCCCGACGTACGTGTTTTACGTCACCGCGTTCAGAACGATCGGATTTTCCGACAACTTTGTGTGACCCTGTGTATGCAAGACAAGTTTGAGCCAACATCCGTCGGAAAAAATCCATGGATTTTGTTGTCGGAATGTCCGAACAAATCCGACCATGTGTACGCCCTATTACAGAAAACTCCCAGATAATAAATGTAAAATAATATAGTGCAGCGCTAAAGTAACATCGTCAAATAAGTAAGAAAAATTCATTAAAAAAGTTCATAAAAATGTTCATAAGCAGTCATTAGAATATGCAAATCCATTACCCAATAAAGTGACAATGTGCATTCATGAAGATTAGAAATTCCGTGCTAAAAAGTGTGACCTCCACCATAAGACACTCTGTTCTGCTCACCTCCACACCGGGACCCCTGAATCAACAAAGCTTTCCCCGAAAGGCAAAATCCTGGAGGATATCGATACACCTCTTCTGAATGCAGATCACACGGATCACCACACAGGCTCATAGGCAAGGGATCGCAGCATCAAATCATTAGTGTTCCGATATATGCAAACAAAACAGGAAACATATAGTGCTCTCTGCTAGCATATATTTAATAAAATAAAAGGGTCACACTTACATAAAAGGCACTTCCATTAAGTGCCATCCAACAGGCACTTTGTTACATAAAATCACATGGAATCAGCATAGGAGACGGCTGCGGGTGACGTAGCTCCATTTGCGCATGCGTATCGTCCCATAGGGCAAGACTTCATCAGCCTATATGGTGTCTTATGGTGGAGGTCACACTTTTTGGCACGGGATTTCTAATCTTCATAAATGCACATTGTCACTTTATTGGGAAAGGGATTTGCATATTCTCATGACTGCTTATGAACTTTTTTGTGAACTTTTTCAATGAATTTTTCTTACTTATTTGATGATGTTACTTTAGCGCTGCTCTATTCTTTTTTACAATTATGTTCTGATTTAACTTTGTTTTTTTCAGTGCTACTACATGTGCCTTTATTTGGTGATAAAGAATTTATTTTTGGTTGCATTTTAATTGATATTTGTTGGTTTTTCAATCATTACATTCATCACATATTTTATTTTTTTGCTGCTTTTTCTTGATATAGTATTTTATGGTATTGGATGGTATGGCATTAGTATTTTATTGTCAAATTTCAGACAAAACATTACATCAACTTCTCCCAAGACTGGTGGTCAGCAAAAAACTCTACTATAGTACTAATACTATAATGCCGCGTACACACGAGCGGACTTTCCGGCATACTTGGTCCGGCGGACCAGAGTCCGCTGGACAATCCGACCGTGTGTAGTCCGCCGGGCCTAGATTTGAAACATGTTTTAAATCTTTCCGTCGGACTCAGTTTCTGACGGAAAGTCCGCTCGTCTGTGTGCTGGTCCGACGGAAAGCCCGCTCGTCTGTATGCTGGTCCAACGGACCAGATAGGACGCAAGGGCAGGGTATTGCATTTCACACTCGCTGCAATAGGAAAAACAAATTTTCCTATTGCGGTGAGCGCAGGGTGATGTTGACCACGCCCCCTAAAACGTCACAGTCCCAGCATGCCCAGGGACTGTGACGGCATAAGGGGGCGGGGTCTCCACCTATATAAGTCACAACGGAGCGCTCAGAGCAGTCCAGCCGGAGAGAGCATTGTGTCAACATCTGGAGAAGAGAAGAGGGAAGAAGACAAGAAGCTCAGAAGTCCGGACCTCCGCTGGCAAAAGAGCGGCATGAAGACAGCAGAGGAGCTGGCAGAAGAACTGGAACACCGGGAGAAGAGGCCAGAGAGAGCGGAGAAGAACCAACCGGACGCCAGGAGAAGAGGAACCGGAGGGACCCCCGAAGCCGGAGGAAGACCCCCCGGAGCTGTTTAATAAATTATTTTAAAAACCTGTGTAGTATGTTTTATTATTGACACTTTTTCCCTAGGTGAATGGGTAGGGGTACCATGTACCCCCTACTCATTCACATAGGGTGGGGGGCCGGGATCTGGAGGCCCTCTTATTATAGGGGGCTCCCGGATTCCGATAAGCCCCCCGCCCGCAGACCCCGACAACCAACGGCCAGGATTGTAGGGAAGAGGCCCTTGTCCTCATCAACATGGGGACAAGGTGCTTTGGGGTGGGGGGGCCCCACAGGGCGCCCCCTCCCCCAAAGCACCCACCCCCCATGTTGAGGGCATGCGGCCTGGTACGGTTCAGGAGGGGGGGGCGCTCACTCGTCCCCACACCCTTTCATGACAGGCCGGGCTGCGTGCTCGGATCGGGGTCTGGTATGGATTTCAGGGGGGCCCCCACGCTGTTTTTTTCCCTTTATAACCCATACCAGACCTAAGGGCCTGGTATGACCCGCAACGGGGCTCGCTAGGTGTCAATCTCGATGATAAAAGCGGCAAGATTGACTTCCTTTTCTAGTCCCGTCGTACCTAAATCACGTTCAAAATGAACGGACTTGTCTGTGTGTGGGCAAGTCCGTTCATTCTGAAAGTCCGCTGTAACTCCGGCGAAAGTCTGTCAGAAAGACGGGCAGAACTAGCCCGCCGGAAAGTCCGGTCTTGTGTGGGCAAGTCCGTCCGTTTTTAAGTCCGGCGCACCTGGCGGACAAAGTCTGTCGGAAAGTCTGCCGGACCAAGTATGCCAGAAAGTCCGATCGTGTGTACGCGGCATAAGTTGTAATTTGTATAGAATGTTAAAATTTCTGTGTCGCTATTTGAAATTGATAGTAGACTTATTTTTCTCAAACAGTACACTAACTCTTTGTGACCCCTTTCTTTTGTTCTCCCTCATGTCACTTCCTGTTTCTTATTAAACTTTTTTTCTGTTAACACCCATGGTTTTCCCCTTTCATAATTGGGAGAGAAACATACAACACTTCAATTATGCAACTGCTGCCAGGAATTAGTCACCATAATCACACAATCATCCAGGCCGCAAAGTTCACCTGACCTCAGAGGAAGCACTTACTTCTCAGTATGTCAGACTGTGGCGTGACTAGTCTTTAAGAGCATTTATAACAATATCTTCTTTTCTAAGAACTGAAAAGTTTTTATAGCTGGAGACCATGAATTGTTGTACTTTATTTTCAAATGGCAACATCAAAAGTTATTTTAAAGTTGAGCACCAAGCATAACATTATATGTACCCACAGAGTGCCACTATGAGATCTACTGCTGTAAAGGATCCACTTTGTTGGGCTTCTTGCCTTGCTGCCGCTGCTGGCATTCCTAATAAATTTTTGAGGGTTTTTCACCGAAAGCAATAAAAAAATTCTGCCGAACAGTGTCAACAAATCCAAAGGTGAAATATCATGATGATATGAAAGACATTTTGAAAAGAGCCACTACTTGCCATGCAATAACTTAAAAAATACAGGCAATATGGAATATGGAAAAACTGCTATATTTACTTTTCTGGACAAATATACTGGCCAGTCAAACAAGAACATTTTGTTGTGAAAGGTCCTGTTTTTATCCTGGTGTTAGACCAAGTTGTAATCAGAGAGAAGTTGTGATTTTGTATATATTTTATGCATTTCTTATGATCAGGATAAAAGTTTGAAAATATTTATTCTTTTAAACACAGAATCGCCTCTTTAATCAGAAACTCACAACGTCCCTTTATTATGTTCACAAACATTTATTGCCTTCATAATCCCGGGTCTCTGCACTAAATATCCACATTATACTCTGCTATAAAATCTATTAGGCCCCATACCCCACTCTCTCATTTAACCACATAAGCCTCCAGGCCTTTTTATCCCTAAATCCCCACATGACAATGTGTCATTATATCTTATACAGCTTTTCTAAAGGATAGATAGGGTTTTAATTTGGTAACAATGTTTGATACCTAAATTCTTATTAGTTTGGCTTTTATTGGAAACAAATAGTAAAAAAATAGAAAAAAAAAGCATTTTCCTGTGATTTTTCCAAACCGAACACTCACTTAATTTGCGCACCTCCATATATTTCCTACAAAATATTATTGCACATTATTTAAAATTATTAAAATGATTGCACATTAGTGCGACTTTTATGTACTGTATATACTCGAGTATAAGTCGACCTGAACATAAATCGAGGCCCCTAATTTACCACAAAAAACTGTGAAAAACGTATTGACCCGAGTATAAGACGAGGGTGAGAAATGCAGCAGCTACTGTAAGTGGAAAAAGAGGGTCAACAATGCCCATCTGCAGCTGCATGCCTCACTGGGTCCTGTGCATGTGTCCTGTGCAGCCTACCTGTATCCCGTGCATGTGTCCTGTGTCCCTGTGTCCCTGTGTCCTGTGTCCTGTACATGTGCATGTGCATGTGTCCTGTGTCCTGTACATGTGCATGTGTCTCCTTTGTCCCTGTGCAGCCTACCTGTGTCCTGTGCAGCCTCCGTGTGGCTATCTCCATCCTCCCTGTGGCGATCTCCATCCTCCCTGTGGCTATCTCCATCCTTCGATCAGCATGTGATAATACCATTCGGCGGCCATTCCCCTGTTCAAAAGCTGCGCCTCCTTCTCGTCTGTGATAGGCAGAGCACTCCATTTCCCAGCAGTCAGCGGTCAGCCTATCACAGACATTCTCTCATTCTCATACCACGGACGAGGATGAGAGAATGTCCGTGATAGGCTGTACACTGACTGCTGGGAAATGGAGTGTTCAGCCTATCACAGACGAAGAGGAGGTGCGGCTTTTGAAAGCTGGAATAGCCTCCGAACTGTATTATCACACGCTAGCCGCCATCTGCCTGCATGACACGCTGATCATGTAGGCAGATGGCGGTGACTCAAGTATAAGTCGAGGGGGGCACTTTCAGCCTAAAAAAAAGGCTGAAAATCTCGACTTATACTCGAGTATATATGGTAATGTATCTCAATGGTAAAGCTCAAAGTGGAAGTAAGCTTTTTTCATTGGGGAGAGATGTATTCCCTTTTGATGCTACATGCAACACACACAGAGGAAAAAAATGGCTTGCAAACATTGTTATCGTAACTTTAGGATAACATTATTTTGCATTGACAAGGGCACAAATTTGCACAACGGGCACTTTTTCACAGGTTTGTGATTGCTAAAAATTCCAATCACATTGCATCTACTTAAGTGAGCATTTGATGCTTGCACAATAAATGAAAATGTCATCCAGATCTGTATTTACTCAGTACAACTAATAACATCCAAGTGAAAGATATAACACAAACATGTCAGAAAAAAATATAAGGAATTTCAAAAAAAGAATCGCTGAGTTGGAAAAAGGATCACCCCCTTGTGTCAGCATTTTGTTGAACCTTCTTTTGCTTTAATTTCAGCCTTTAGTCTGTTGAGATATGTCTCTACTAAATTTGCACATCTAGACTTTGCAATATTTGCCCACTCTTCTTTGCAGAACTGCTCAAGTTCAGTTACATTTGCTGGTGAATGTTTGTGGACTGCAGTCTTCAAGTCATTCCACATATTTTCAATGGGGTTTAAGTCTGGGCTTTGACTAAGCCATGCAAGGACACTGATCTTTTTCTCCTTCAATCACTGTGTGGTAATTTTTGCTGTGTGCTTTGGCTCATTGTCATGTTGGAAGGTAAACCTTCTTCCCATTGATAACTTTCTGGCAATCAGGAATTTGACGGTATTTTGCCCCATCCATTCTTCCTTCTATCCTGACAAGTGCACCAGTCCCTGCTGCAGAGAAACACCCCCCATAACAGGATATTACCACCTCCATGCTTTACTTTAGGAATGTTGTTATTTGGATGGTGAGCTGTATTGGATTTCAGCCAGACATATCTTTTGGCGTTGAGGCCAAATAATTTACTTTTAGTCTCATCTGACCATAAAACTTTTTTCCATGTGGCCTCAGAATCTTCAAGGTGCGTTTTGGCAAAGCGCAGTTGTGACTGCATGTGGCCTTTCTTGAGGAGTGGCTATTTTCTTGCAACTCTCCCATACAAGCCACATTTGTGGAGAATTTGTGATAATGTTGTCACATGCACACAATGATCGCTCTTTGCCATAAATTCCTGAAACTGCTTCAGAGTTGCTGCATGTCAGGGCTGGGCTCATCACTTCCTTCTCTGAGCTGGACGCTCAGCTGTCGGCTAATTGCCAGCTCCTATCTCTCCACAGTGACTCACCTGGTGATGATATCCTGCTCGTCAGTCCTGCCTACTTAATCCATCCAACCCAGATGATCTCTGCCTTCGCCTTGGTCAACATCACAAAGACTATCTCCTGCGTTCCTGTTAAAGTCTTGCTTGGCTGACATTCCTTCTGGCTCCAGATCCTGCTTGCTGTTCAACTATGCTGTTCCCTGGCTTCCTGACTTTCTGGCTCATCTATCTGTTCTGGTTACCGAACTTTGGCTATGTTTTGACTACGTTTGTTCTATTTACTTTTATTATTAACTCCTTCCCGCCGACCGTACGCATATGTGCGTACTCGTCTTTCCGGGATGATGCCTGCAGCTGCGGGCATCATCCCGGTACCTTTGTTTTGAGCGGGCGAACGGCTACCCGTATATAACAACCGATGCAGCTAAAAGCCGCTCGGCTGTTATACCGGAGGAGCAGGAGGGGATGTCCCCCCTCCCGCCGCCTCCCGCCGCTCTTACCGGGCCTCCCGTGCGATCGGGAGGCCCGGTGTCCAATCGGCTGCCTCCGGCGGTTGTGGGCAGGCTGGAACGAAGCTGTGGGCGGCTTCGTTACAGCCTTCTCAATGTAAACGCGGAAGCGACGTCATGACGTCACTTCCCGTTTACTTGGCTGCCAATGGCGCCGAATTAAAAAAAATATACAGTATTCAGAATTGCCGTTTTCGGCGATCTGAATACTTTTAAGTGCAGAGGAGGGATCGGGGGTCTTTTAGACCCCCGATCCCTCCATAAAGAGTACCTGTCACCACCTATTACTGTCACAAGGGATGTTTACATGGGATGACAGCAATAAAAGTAAAAAAAAACATATTTTTTAAAAACACAATTTATAAGTCTAAAAATAAATAAAAAAAAAAAAAAACATTTTTAAAGCGCCCCCGTCCCCGCGAGCTCACGCAGTAAAGAAAACGCATACGGAAGTCGCGCCCGCACATGTAAACGGTGTTCAAATCACACATGTGAGGTATCGCCGCGATCGTCAGAGCGAGAGCAATAATTCTAGCCCTAGACCTCCTCTAACTCTAACCTGGTAACCATAAAAAAAGTGTCACCTATGGAAATTCATAGCTACCATAGTTTGTCGTCATTCCACGAGTGCGTGCAATTATAAAGCGTGACATGTTTGGTATCTATTTACTCGGCGTAACATCATCTTTCACATTATACAAAAAAATTGGGGTAACTTTACTGTTTGAATTTTTTAAAATTCATGGAAGTGTCCCTTTTCCAAAAATTTGCGTTTAAAACACCGCTGCACAAATACTGTGTGATATAAAATATTGCAACAATCTCCATTTTATTCTCTAGAGTCTCTGCTAAAAATATATATATAATGTGTTATATCCTCTGTGTTGTGAGAGACACAAGCCTCTGGAACAATGGATGTTTATTTCAGTACACACTGTACACTGCAACATGCATCTCAGGACAGGTACATCTTATATGTTTCCTTACATGTGCTCTAAGATGGCTACTATACCCCTTGACCCTTGTCATCACTCCTGGGTGGAGCCAGCCTTAAAGTGACAGTACATGTGGAACCTTTCAGGTATAACACCTTCCATCCATCCCTAAAAAAAAAAAAAAAAAAAATACAACAAAACGAGAAAAGGCACAAAACATTAACTAATAACTGTCCAATAACAGTCCCCCAAACACAGGAGATGCACCGGATATTTCCTGCATCCAGATGTGAGACCAAGCTTCCAGGGACAGTTGCGGGGATACAATGTCATCGGATCACTTTCGGCGGCCCCGTCGAAAGTCTCGTAACCGGTCTGGAAGCTGAAACCGATCAGGAGGGCGACAGTGTCGTTGAGGTCGGGCACCCAGCGACTCGGGACCGGAGGAAACAGGGCTGGCCGGAATGGGCACTGGCAGGGCCAAGAAGGGATCCACCAGCTCAGTGGGTGAACAGACCTCCGGACCAGGGCTGGAGGGCTCTGTTGGAGCTGAGTTCAAAAGTTCAGAGTCCCCCCAATCATCAGTCCGCGTGCATTATGATCCGCTGGGAGCAGATCCTTGCGACACTGGTGGTTCAGCTGGCGTCAGGGATTCGGGCAATTGAAAACGAGGACGCAGTTGGTCTGCATGCCGTCTGCAAATGGAACCATCTTCCAGGCAGACCCTATACATCTTGGGTCCCAAAGTCTCTGCAATGACAGCAGGAAGCCACCGGGCGTTGGAAGCCCCATAAGATCGGGCCCATACCTTTTGTTGGGCTGTGAATCGAGGGAGCTCATCATGTTTGACCATCTTGTCTTGGGGCTGCAGTACATGTTCCTGGACTGTTTGAGGACGGAGCATGTCCAAAACAGTCCATGGCTGCCGACCCAGAAGGAGTTCTGCTGGAGTTTTCCCGGTGGTTGCATGTGGTGTGTTTCTGTAAGCAGAAAGGAAGGAGTCCAGCTGCTGGGGTGACAGGGACTGTTGTTTACTTGCAGCCACTGTAGCTTTGAAATAGCGTTTAAAAGTCTGCACAAACCGTTCTGCTTGACCATTAGTAGCCGGGTGGTAAGGTGCAGTCAACTTGTGCTTGATGTTGTGGGCAGTCAGGAAACGCTGAAACTCCTGACTGGTGAATTGTGCACCATTGTCAGTGACGATCTCTCAGGGGTATCCAAACGTAGCAGCGAGATGTAACAGTATGGAAACCGTTGCCTTAGTCGTTGGCTGAGTAACAGGAATTACCTCAGGCCACTTTTAATGGGCGTCCACTATGATCAAGAAGGTGTGTCCTCTGATCGGGCCTGCAAAGTCCAAGTGTAGGCGAAACCAAGGAACCGTGGACCAAGTCCAGGGCTGGACACACCCTCGAGGAGGGTCTCTTGCAGTTTGTGCACATCCAGCACAAGCATTCACATATGTTGTGATATCTGAGTCTAGGTTTGGCCACCACACATAGCCTCGGGCCTTTTGTTTCATACGTGTGCCCCCGGGATGACCAGTATGTAGCAAGCCCAGAATGTGTCTCCAGAGAGTCTGTGGAATGATCACTCGGTCTCCCCATAAAACACAGTTGCCAGCCACAGTTAATTCCATACGCCTACGAAAATAAGGTTCATAATCCTGTGTGACGGTTGCAGGCCAACCGGACCGTACCCAGGAGAGTATTGTTTTCAGAAAGGTATCCTTGGCTGTATGGGCTGCTATCTCCCCAGAAGACAAGAAGGACAGGCTGGTGTATCGACAACTCTTGACCGGTGGAGAAGAGTCCATCGACTTCCCTGTAAGTCGGGACATTGCGTCCGCATTCGCATTGGCATCATGACCGCGATACTGGATTTTGTAGCTGTATGCTCCCAAGAATAGGGCATAGCGTTGGAGGCGGGCCGCAGTAGTCTGAGAGATGCCTTTGTCAGGGCTAAAGATCTGAAGGAGTGGTTTATGGTCTGTCAGTATGGTGAATTCCCTACCATACAGGTAAAGATGAAACTTCTTAATTGCCCATATCAGCGCTAGAGCCTCTTTGTCAATGTGTGAGTAATTGCTTTCTGCTTTTGTCAAAGACCTGGAGGCAAATGCCACTGGTTTTTCTGACCCATCTGGTAAGATGTGAGATAGTACAGCACCCAGACCATAGGGTGAGGCATCACAAGCCAAGGTGAGAGGCTTCTGGAGGTCATAGTGCACGAGCATGCGTGACGCCAACAGCTTCCGCTTAGAGACTTCAAAAGCCTGTTGGCATGCAGCCGACCAGTCCCATCTTGAGTGTTTTTCCAAAAGCTTGTTCAGCGGAAACAAGGTGTGTGCCAGATCTGGCAGGAATTTGTGGTAATAGTTCAGCAAGCCAGGGTATGATCTCAACTGCTGGACGTTGGTTGGGGCTGGAGCTTTGACTAAAGCATCAACCTTGGCTTCCGTGGTGTGTATACCCTCTGCATCCACAAGGTGGCCACAAAACTCCAATTTAGGCACCATGAATTGGCATTTTGCTAAGTTCACTTTTAGACCCTGTTCTTGGAGTCTCGCCAACACAAGTTCCACGGTCCGCTTGTGTTCCTGCTCTGTCCGTCCTGTGATGAGCATGTCATCTAGCAGGCACTGCGTGAAAGGAATGTCCGCCAAAATCTCGTCCATTTTTCGTTGCCAAATGGCTGGGGCGGAGGCTACACCAAACACCATCCGATTGTATTCATACAGTCCCTTGTGGGTGTTGATGGTTAGAAACTTGCGGGAAGAAGGATGGACCTCAAACTGTAATTATGCTTGTCTGAGATCAAGCTTGGTGAACTTTTGGCCCCCTGCAAGAGAGGCAAAAATGTCATCTACTCTGGGTAGAGGATACTGGTCTATCTCCAGTTGGGAGTTCAGTGCCATGCGGAAATCGCCACAAATGCGTAAGTCCCCATTCGCTTTCTTTACTGGTACAACTGGTGATGCCCACTCCCTGTGCTCTACCTTGGAGATGACACCTTGTTCCTCCAGCCGACTTAGTTCTGCTTCCACTCCTGCTCGCAGTGCGAAAGGTACTGTCCCAGCTTTGAAGAACTTAGGCTGAGCGTTGGGTTTCAGCTTGAGTCTTACACAGTCGTGCTTTATTTTCCCCAACTGGTCATCAAAGATCTTTGGGAAACGCTGCTTCAGGGACACCACCCATCCCTCATTATCTCCTAATGGAATTGTAACAGTGTTACAGGGATATATGGTGATTTCTGGCATACCAAAGTGAGCAATCCAGTCCCTCCCAAAGAGAGGGGGTCCCTCATTTTCTAGGATATATAATGGCAGTCTCTTTGTCTGACCCTTGTACAATACCTGTACCTTCGCATAACCCAGTGGGTGGAGTATCTGCTTTGAATATGTCTGCAGTTTGATTGGTGTTGCGCGGACAGTTGTTTGGGTCTGAAGTTGTCTCCATTGTTTCTGGGTGATAACTGTAACTGCTGCTCCTGTGTCTACATCCATCTTGAGTTTCTTTCCCTCCACAGTGACCTCTACAGTCATTGTGGAGGGTGCTGAATGCATATGATGTATGTTTAATCTGTGGAGCACTTCCTCATCCTCTGACTCAGATGAGGATGTATATCTTCCCACCATATATGTCTTTGTCTTGGGGTTCAGAGGTTGTTAATCTCGCACCTTCTTGCTACGGCAAACTCGTTTAAGATGGCCTGTCTTACCACAATTATGACAGGTCTGATCCTTAAACCGGCAGACTCTGTGGTCATGGTCTGTATTTCCACAACGGTAGCAGGCTGACTCCCGACTTGGTGGGGGTCTGTATTTCCAGTTTGTGGCAGTTGGCTTGACTGCTGTTCTGAAAACTTCCTGTTTCACCTCTTCCCTTCTATCCTGGGGGTTCAATTCCTCTGTATCTTTCACAGCCATTTCCATCACTGAAGCTATTTCAATTGCCTTTGTAAGGGTAAGATCTTTCTCTGTTAACAGTCTCTTTTGGCTAGACTCACAATTCAGTCCCATTACAAACTTATCTCTGAGTGCAGTAGGTAGATACTCCCCAAAAGAACAGGTAGAGGCTAGTCTGCGAAGGGCGAGCACATAAGCTTTAATTTCTTCACCTGGCTGCTGCTGCCGCTGATAAAACCGAAATCTTTCTGCAATCTCTAGTGATTTAGGCTGGAAGTGGTCCTCTAACAGTGTCAGCAGCTCTGCTAATGTCTTAGTTGCTGGCTTTACAGGGAAAAGGAGATCTCTAAGAGTGTCATATGTCTTAGCACCAACCACTGTCAGGAATACTGCTACTTGCCTGTTGTCTGGGATGGCATTTGCACTGAAATACTGTTCCAGTCTCTCAACCCAGGAACTCCAGGATGTCTGTTCCCCATCAAATTCACCTAATGTCCCAATCAATGACATTTTCCTGCTGGGATCTGTGATTGCTTTTATCCAGGTGACAATCCACACTGCCTTTGTCTCTCTCTCAGACTGATAGACACTTTGTAAATCCCATCCTCGTTTCCACTGTTATATCCTCTGTGTTGTGAGAGACACAAGACTCTGGAACAATGGATGTTTATTTCAGTACACACTGTACACTGCAACATGCATCTCAGGACAGGTACATCTTATATGTTTCCTTATATGTGCTCTAAGATGGCTACTATACCCCTTGACCCTTGTCATCACTCCTGGGTGGAGCCAGCCTTAAAGTGACAGTACATGTGGAACCTTTCAGGCATAACATAATGTTTGGGGGTTCTAAGTAATTTTCTAGCAAAAAATATGGATTTTAACTTGTAAACACCAAATTTCAAAAATAGGCTTAGTCATGAAAGGGTTAAACAAGTGTAATTTAACTGTACTTCTGTCTAGGTCTGATTCATGGTTTCTGACAGTAGGTGAAGGCCATGAATTCAAAAGATGCAGTCAATCCACTTGTTGGTAATATTTTTTCCAGATTGGATGAGCAGGATCACCGCATGGATCAGTTTGCCTTGACGTTACAAACGCTCCTGAGTCGCATGGCTCACCTGGAATCTCCTACCGTGGCTGCTCCAGTACAACCTTTGTTGCAGGCTGTCCCTGCTGCTGCTCCAGTCTCTGTGCAGGCGCCCCCGCCTTGAGTATTACCTCTATAAGAGGTATGTCTGGTTTCGCTCCGCTTCCCCAGCGATTTGGGGGCGATCCAGTCCAATGCAGAGGGTCTCTCAACCAGGTTGAGATATACTTTGAGATGCTGCCCCAGGCGTTTCCCACGGACAGAAGCAAAGTAGGTTTTCGTGATATCTTTGCTTTCTCAGAGAGCCTTGGCCTAGGCAAACCCTCTATGGGAGACGCAGAAACCTGTTGTCTTGAGTTACCCTGAGTTTGTGTCTTCTTTTAAAAGGGTATTAGACGTTCCCCCATGCTCCGCTTTTGCTGCCAAGTGCTTCATGTCCATCAAACAGAGTACTAGAACTTTTGCCGATTACGCCATTGAATTCTGTATTCTGGCAGCAGAGGTTTCATGAAACAATGAGGCCCTTGTGGCTGCTTTTTCCCATGGTCTCTCGGATACCATCAAGGATGAGATATCAGCCCGAGATATACCCACCGAGCTGGAGAGGTTGATCACGTTTGCCATCCTCATTAACTCCAGACTCATAGAAAGACTCTCATTTAAGGAGCACTTGTGGAAGCCTCCTGTACATTTGTCTCCGAGCTTTGCAGTCCCACCCTTGCCTCCCTCACCTCCCATGCCTCCTGGCACTGAGTCGGTCAATGAATATGAACCCATGCACTTGGGCTTCATGTGCCTCTCTATGGATGAGAGAACCTTTAGGAGGAGGGAGAGATTGTGCCTTTCTTGTGGCCAGGTAGGCCAATTTTTGAAGTTTTGTCCTACCTGTCCAGGGAATGCCTGAACCTTAAGGTCCTGTCACAGACAGACCTTAGCTGGCATTTTTTCGTCTCCAGTTATCCAGAAGGATAAGCCCCTGCTTTTGGTTATCCTTTCTTGGGCTGAGTCGTCTGTCAAGATACAGGCTCTAATCGACTCTGGGGCTGCAGGCCTGTTCATTGATGTTGCCTTTGTATTGAAGCACTCGATTCCGCTGCAGCTGCGTGACACTCCACTTGCCATTGAGGCTCTTGACGGGAGACCTCTACAGCCTTCCCATGTGACTCATGAGACTGTTTTGTTGTCCATGGCCATAGGGGCTCTTCACCATGAGATAATCCAGTTCCAAGTAATTCTCTCACCTAAGTTTCCGCTGGTTATTGGTTATCCTTGGTTATAGAGGCACAAGCCCTCTTTTAATTGGCTCTGTGCTGAGGTTATCTCCTGGTTGCCACAATGCAGTAAGACATGCTTCCAGAAGGTAGCCAAGGTCCTGTGCACATCTTCACTCTCCTCCCTGCCGGAGGAGTACCGCGATTTTAGCGATGTCTTTGACAAAGGTCAAGCCGGCAGTTTGCCTCCACACCAGTCGTATGATTGTGAAGTTGACCTTCAGCCTGGTGCCATAGCCCCTCATGGCCGGGATTACCCTTTGTCGGTCTTGGAGGATAAGGCCATGGAGGATTATGTTGCAGACAGACTTTCTCGAGGTTTCATTGGCAAATCCTTGTCTCCTGCTGGTGCTGGTTTCCTTGTTTGAGAAGAAGAAGAGTGGTGAACTGAGACCTTGTATTGATTATAGGGGTCTCAATCGTTTCACGATTAGGAATGCCTATCCGATTCCATTGATTACAGAATTATTTGACTGCCTCAAGGGAGCAACGGTTTTCACAAAGCTTGATTTGAGAGGGGCATACAATCTTGTGAGGATTAAGGAGGGCGACGAGTGGAAAACTGCGTTTAATACCAGAACAGGCCATTATGAGTACCTCGTAATGCCTTTTGGCCTTTGTAACGCCCCGGCAGTTTTCCAGGAATTTATTAACGATGTCCTCTGAGACATCAAATCTGAAATTCACTGAGATATTTATGTGTATCAATATCATTTTTTCCATACCCCTTTTTTTCTCCTCTCTTGAATCTATTTTACAGTCCTCTTGATCGCATTCATGCGATTTTTTACATGAACTGACTGCGCTGTGAATCTCCCTTGTGCAACATTGAGTGCCTTGGTTTTTGCATATAATTAGGGTATGTAATTGAGGCTTAGGTCCCTTCTGTTAAATAAAATTAAAAGAATTTTCAATACTTATACGCTATACTTCTCTTTTTAGGCGCCCTTTAATTCCCCTGTAGCCAAATACTGGGCTGAGTGCAATTTCCATTCTCAGTGTCTTGGTGGTGTCCCCCTTGTGTTTTGGAGCCCGCATGGTATGTTTTAGGTGTGTGGGGGGTGGGAAGACCGTGGGATATGGGGGGGCGGCAATTTGACCGCTATGCGATGCGATTGGTTTGCCTCCAGCATTACAAGATTATGTTGATCCAATAATGCATTTTTTCTTTATTATAGTGGTTTTACTCTCTGCAGTACATCTCTACATTCCCCTGATGAAGCCAATGTTTTGGCGAAACTAGTTGGGAACATAAGACTATGATCACCCCTCAACATCTTTGGTGACGGTCATTTATTTGAACTGTATTTCTGTTTTTGTTTTTGCTTTGTATATTTTTTGTACTCTTTCATGTAAACATTTTAGATGTTTTTGATATCAATAAAATAAATGATTTTATATAAAATATCATTCTAGTAATTTTGAATTTTGGTGGCACCGTAATAATCCCATCATCCCCTTTTCCCCCATTTTTTGAGATCCTCTGAGATTTGTTGCAGTTATGTGGTGTGGTGGTTTATCTCGACGATATCCTCATATTTTCCAAGTCCCTGGAGAGCCATCACACAGATGTCTGTCGTGTGCTTCAGAAACTAAGAGAGAACAATCTCTATTGTAAATTGGAGAAGTGCGAATTCCATTGTGAACAGGTTAAATTCCTGGGTTATGTCATTTCCACTGCTGGTTTTTCAATGGACCTAGAGAAACTTTCAGCAGTCCTACAGTGGCCCCGACCAGCAGCGTTTTCTTGGCTTTGCCAACTATTATTGGAAGTTTAGTCGTAAATTCTCATCTCTGGTCAAGCCCCTGACTGATATGGCCAGAAAGGACGGTAACCCACACAGTTGGTCTCCGGAGTCCATTAAGGCATTGACAGAGTCTCACCTTTGTTGCTATTCTGTGTTGGCACATCCTGATCCTACGTTACCTTTTATCCTTGAGGTTGATGCTTCTGAGCCTGGAGTTGGTAACCTTCTGTCTCAATGTCCTCCCTCCTGAGAGCGCTATGCATCTTTGTGGCTACTTTTCCAAGAAATTGTCACCTGCGGAGTGCAATTACGAGATTGGTGACAGAGAGCTGTTGGTGACAGAGAGCTCCTCGAAGGTACCACTGTGCCGGTTCTCATTCTTACTGACCATAAGAATCTCACATTCTTGTCTAAGGCTAAATGCCTCTCTCCCAGAAGGGCACAATGGGCTATTTTCTTGTCTAGTTTCAATTACATTGTCTCATTCTTACCCAGTACTAAGAACGTAAGGGCTGATGCTTTGTCACAACAATTTTCCTCCACTTCCAAGATGGAGTCGGTTCCGGTTCTTGTGATTCCTCCTGATCATATTCTGGCTACGGTTCGCACCAGTCTCACATCTCCTTTGGGTGACAAAAATGAGAAACCCTGTGACCGCTGTTTTGTCCCAGAGAGTCTCCCATACTGCCGTGCTCCAGACTTAACATTCTCTCAAAGCTGCTGGCCACCCTGGGAAGAATAAACTCTTTTGGGCCATTTCCCAACAATTCTGGTGGTCTAGTCTACGTGCTGATGTAACTGCCTTTGTAGCTGCCTGTTCTGTGTGTGCTCAGAGTAAGACTCCAAACACCTTCAAGTGGACCTCCTACAACCCATACCCAATGGAGAGATGCCCTGGAGCCACCTGTCTATGGATTTCATTGTGGAGTTACCCAACTACCAGGGCAACACAGTTATCCTTATGGTGGTTGACCGGTTCCCGAAAATATCTCATTATATTCTACTTAAGTTGCCCGCTTCTAAGGAACTGGCTTCCATTTTTGCTCGGGAAATCTTTCGCATACAGTACATGGGCTACCCAAGGTGATTGTCTCAGACAGGGGTAGTCAGTTTGTGTCCCGGTTCTGGCGAGCCTTTTGTGCACAGTTGGGAGTTCAGCTTGCTTTCTCCTCTGCGTATCACTCGCAGTCTAATTAGGCCGCAGAACGAGCCAATCAGTCCTTGGAGCAATTCCTACATTGGTTTATTTCTGACCATCATAACAACTGGTCAGACCTCTTACCGTGGGTGCAGTTTGCTCACAATAGTGCCTTGAATTCTGCTTCCTGATTTTAGAACTGTGGTTTCCAACCTTCCATGTTGCCTGACTCATTTGTTCAGCAGAGTATTCCTGCGTTAGAGGAGCATCTCCGTGGTCTTCGCTAATGATAGATAGAGACTCCATGCTGACTGCAGACGCCTGCCTGCGCCTACCTACCAGGTTGGGGACAGGGTCTGGCTGTCATCTCGCAACCTCCAACTTTGTGTTCCCTCTCTGAAGTTCACACCTCAATTTATTGGGCCTTTCCGTATTCTTTGCAGGATTAACCCAGTGGCTTACACATTAGACCTTCCTTCTAATATGCGTATCTCAAATGTTTTTCATGTCACCTTATTAAAACCTTTGGTCTGCAACTGCTTTACCACCTCGGTGCTTCGTCCTCACCCTGTACAGGTTGAGAACTATGAGGAGTATGAAGTTCAGTTCATTGTTGACTCCCGCAGGTTCCATGGGCGCATACAGTACCTTGTGCATTGGAAAGGGTACAGTCCGGAGGAATGCTCTTGGGTCTCATCCTCGGACATACATGCCCCTGTCCTCCTCCATGATTTCTATAGATGTTTTCCCCTCAAGCCTGGTGGTCCTCTGAGGTGGAGGGGTCATTGAGGAGGGGGTACTGTCAGGGCTGGGCTCAGCCCTTCCTTCTCTGAGCTGGCCGCTCAGCTGTCGGCTAATTGCCAGCTCCTATCTCTCCACAGTGACTCACCTGTTGATGATATCCTGCTTGTCAGTCCTGCCTACTTAAGCCGTCCAGCCCAGATGATACCTGCCTTTGCCTTGGTCAACATCACAGAGACTATCTCCTGCATTCCTGTTAAAGAATTACTTGGCTGACATTTTCTCTGGCTCCAGATCCTGCTTGCTGTTCCACTACGCTGTTCCCTGGCTTCCTGACTTTCTGGCTTGTCTGACTATACATTCCAGTTACTGAACTTTTTCTATGTTTGTTCTATTTACTTTTATTATTAAACAAGTGTGATTTAACTGTACTTCTGTCTCAGTCTGATTCATGGTTTCTGTAGGCCTCTTGGTAGTCTCTCTGACCAGTTTCCTCCTGGCTCTTTCATCCAGTTTGGAGTGACAATCCGATCCAGGGTGGGTCTGTGTTGTAGAAAATACCTTCCACAAAAACTGTGTCTGTCTTAATTTCAGGATGCAAAGCAACAAAATGGGATTATTTTAAAGGGGGATTATTCTTTTCTATACCCACTGTATATATACAGTATATTTTTCTAGTTTTCTTTGTTTTTTTTCCAGAAAAAAATAGACATTATTGGAAAAATTTAAAAAATTGAAATTAAAAAAAAAACTGTGTGGAGAAGTTATACAAATTGAAAGCCATTTCGTTACACTGGAAATGTAAAATGCAGTGTATATAAAAGTATTATGCTTGAAATAAAAATACAGCTTTTTCAGTAAATAAACTAAACTTGCTTTTTACATTTTTATTTTTATTACAAATGGAATAACAATGACTGTATATGTTAAGAACATTTCACCTAGTGTATACATGAGAATAGGTAACCACCCCCTTTACCTTCCTGCCAGTATACTTTTTCAGTTATTGACAACACTGATCCAGAAGCATATATTGCTCTTGCAAGAGCTTCATCAATTTTCTCCTGAAAAGCATTGTAGCATTTGGAAAAGAATATTTGTTCTCACAATGTGTGTAAATTGCAGCTTTGCTCTCAGCTGAAATTGCACTGTGGAAATGTTTCCAAACTCTAGATGATGGTCTCACCATTTTACTGAGAGGAGGAAAAAAATTAATTTTACTGACCAGGCTATAGGTAAACATTATGCTGCGTTGGTGGAGAACATTAATAGCAATCATTTAAAGGTTATAAAGATAAATAAATTTGCCACATAAATGTACCCTCTTACCTGTCAATAAGAGCCTAGAGGACAGACACTATCATCTACTGTATCCCAATAATCAGTCAACAGTAGGAGGTACAAGATGGAACCCACAAGCAAACTAAACTGAAGCCTTTCCCATGTGGTGCCTCCTAGTGTCACAAATGCATTTTGTCTCTTCTCTATCTTCTCTATCTCTTAAGGTCTTCATATTTTACAGTATACCACGTCATAAATCTATTATTTATCATTGTAAAATAACATATTCCACACATCTTTATTTTTATTTTTTGAAATTTTTCTGGAAAAAAACAAAAAAGACTCTGAAAAAAAAATGATTCCCCCCCCAATCTTACTGTTTTTTTTCCCAGGCCTTTTTTTCTCTATCCTGGATACACTATGTGCTACACACCTGGAACCCATTCAACCTTGGCTGCCTATAGATATAAACCACTCATCCCACTTTTCAAGTACCTGGATAAGAAAGAACCTCTATCATCCCATTTATTGAGCCCCTTGGAGCAAACAATTGATTCTTTCCCTTGTTGACAGAAATCTACATATCTTAAAGTTCCCGAAAATCCCACCATTCACCCACCTGCCAATATACAGTATGTCTTTCCTAGGCGATTTATCACAATAAATGGTCTTTTGGGGATTTAAGCAGGCCAACTTATGTACATGAAATGTTTTGTGAAGTTTTTTTTCCCCCTACTCTCAGACACAGACTTCAGATCAGCTGGTAACCACCTTCACCCACCACAGCCTACATCAGCTCTGGTAAATGTTTGTCTTTTTTCCATGGACAACAGTGAAGAAGCTGTCTCCCTACAGCCCCCCTTCCCCCATACCATGGCCTACCAGCTCAAAAAGGTGACTACAGAACCAATAGCGCTTGCATGGACCATTATGGTTGAAGGATGATCTGAGGTCTCTAGTAGGTATAGGAGAAATGTTATAAAAGTTATTAAATAGCCTGAACAATGAAAGCATGTTTCTGAATAACAAAACTGCTTCATTAACCTTTGATTTCTAGCACCTAAATTTGGTATATCAGAATAGCAAGAGGACATTCTTTTCTGTATTACAGTATCAAGAAAAAGCATTGGTAGGTAGGTAGGTGGGAGGATGAATGCATGTTTTGGAAAGGCATTGTTTCATTGGGATAAACCCTGTAATATGTATGAGAAAGAACTATTACAGGCATACATTTTATGTATTTATTTATTTATTTTGGCCAGAATTTCTGCTTTCCTTACTCATTGTCTGTTGATTGTTATAAACAATTAACCATGCAAAGAAATTATATTTACTTTTATTTATAGTTCTGAACATGCATCTTAATGAAAATTTGAGCCGGCTTAAGTGTACAATGTAGAATACTTGTGAAGCCCATTCCATGAAGAGCGCTCCAATTTCTTTTCCTTATAAAATGAATCAATGACGAGGCTCAAATTTAGAACACATTGCAGCATCACCTAACCTAATACAGTGTGCTGCAATGACCTCAAACTAAGTGACTTCATGTGTTATGACAAATGTTTCCCCAGATGTGGGTTATAGAGAATGTTCTAAAAGAGAATCAACATCTGCAGATAACATACCTGTTATGTCACCTCAATAAACTACAACAATACAAAATAATTACTTGGTCTGTCCTTTATTGAAAACCAACATTCAATAAACCAAAGAGCAATATATCACCTCTATAACATACCCATATAACGGAGAAAGGCTATTTGAATAGAAACCAACCAGGCATACTGAGAAAAAACATTTTTAGAACTTTATTACTTGCCTTGTTTAATAAATTATTGGAACAGGAAAGAATGCACAATTAATTATAGCAACAAATTTAATTTAAACTTACCTTTTCTGTTTTATAGTAAAGGGGTTGTTAAACATAAATAACACATTTTTTATAAGACACTTCTTTTCTTCAATAAGGTGAAAAGACCCCGTTAAACATGCTGTGGTGAATGCACATCATTGGTAAACGTAATCATTATTGAAGCTTTAAAGTATAACTACAGACAAAACATATTTAGATGAGCGGCTATGAGTGAGAACCACTGTCAGGTTTTTATTGCTGTCTGTGTCCCCATTCGTGAGATAAATCCCTCAATAGGGACACTTGTTGCCATGACAACTATCTAATAGGGAATATCCCTCACAGTGGATATCCTCTCACTTCCTGTTGAGTTCTCAGGAAATAAAAGGAAAACTCTGTAATGATGGACTGATAAAAAAAAATAAGGGAACATATTTCCATCCCCTACTATACCAAATGTTTATTTTAGATATACTTTAAATTGTGTGTGTAACCCAAACTTTTATTTAGGTTTTGGATAGAGTAGGGAATAGTTAGATCCACTGTCCAGTTCTTAATACTGTCTGTGTCCCTGTCCCTGGGGTCTCATTCACCCTCTCTATTTGTACTAGTGACCATTGTTACCACAACAGAAAGTGATGGGAAATCCAATATTTTACAGTTGTCACCAGAGGTGAGGGGAAGTTTTTGTTGAACTGTCTATTGATGTGTATTTCTTTAGTACAATCCAAAATCTGGGTTCTAAATAGTTTAATATGTTGCAATTATCACAATTAATGCAAAATATTGATTTCACAAAGAGATTTAAAAAGAGTGTAAACATGCCTTGGAAACCTTGGGATATAGTAGAGGCCCCACAAGAATGTAAGGCCCCTTTCACAATCAGTGATTTGTAATTATGGGCAGAATCTCCACGATTCTGCCTGTAATTCCAAATCTTGGCAAAACACACGATGGTTTGGGTGGCATTATTTTTAATGACACACCAAATGCGGTGCAATTTTGCCATGATTGTCACGTGACAGAAATATGCAGCAATCATAGCAAAATGTGCATTTAAAAATCGCGCAAAGCTTGTTGCCCAAAAATTAGCAGGAGCTTCTTCTGGGCAACAAATGCACATAAGCAGCTCACTGAAATGAATCGTGAGTGGGAACACTAGTTCCCGATACGCGAGATCTAAATTAGGCCTGATGGTTTTAATACACATATTTGGTCTTTAACCACTTCAATACCAGGCACTTATGCACCTTCCCGCCCAGACCAATTTTCAGCTTTCAGCGCTCTCACACTTTGAATGACAATTACTCAGTCATGCTACACTGTATCCAAACAAAATGTTTATCATTTTTTTCTCACAAATAGAGCTTTCTTTTGGTGGTATTTAATCACCACTGGGTTTTTCATTTTTTGCGATATAAGCAAAAAAACTACGAAAATTTTGAAAAAAACTTACTTTTTTTAGTTTCTATTGTAAAATTTTGCAAACAAGTCATTTTTCTTCATAAATTTGTGCCAAAATTTATACTGCTATATATCTTTGGTAAAAATAACCCACATTAATGTATATTATTTGGTCTTTCTGAAAGTTATAGAGTCTACAAACTATGGTGCCAATCACTGAAAATTGATCACACCTGATGTACTATCTCACCTGAAAGCCTATCTCATTTCTTGAGACACTAACAAGCCAGGAAAGTACAAATACCCCCCAAATGACCCCTTTTTGGAAAGTAGACAGTACAATGTATTTACTAAGAGGCATGGTGAGTTTTTTGAAGCTGTAATTTTTTCCCACAATTCTTGGGAAAATTAAGATTTTTTTTTTCTTTTTTTTACACAAACTGGTCATATTAACAGGTTATTTCTCTCAAACAGCATATGCATAATTGCAACTACACCCCAAAATACATTCTGCTACTCCTCCTGAGTATAGCGATACCACATGTGTGAGACTTTTACACAGCCTGGCCACATACAAAGGGCCAACACTGAAGTAGCACTTTCAGGCGTTCTACAAGCATAAATTGCACAAATCCTTTCTCAACCACCTACTACAATTTGAAGGCCCTGGAGCACCAGGACAATGGAATTATTCACAAAATGACACCATTTTGAAAAGCACACACCCCAACGTATAATCTATGAGGCATAATGAGTCTTTTGAATGGTTCATTTTTTTCCAGAAGGTTTTGGAAAATGTGGAAAAAAAAATGAAAATGCATTTTTTTTTACACAAAGTTGTCCATTTATAAGATATTTCTAACACGTAGCATGTACATACCAAAAATGACACCCCAAAATGCATTCCAATACTCCTGATTATGGTGATACCACATGTGTGAGACTTTTACACTGCCTGGCCACATACAAAGGCCCAACATTGAAGTAGCACTTTCAGGCGTTCTACAAGCATAAATTGCACATCTCATTTCTCAACCACCTATTACATTTTTGAAGGCCCTGGAGCACCAGGACAATGGAATTGTCCACAAAATGACCCCATTTTGGAAAGAAAACACCCCAACATATAATCTATGAGGCATAATGAGTCTTTTGAATGGTTCATTTTTTTCCAGAATTTTTTGGAAAATGTGGAAAAAAATGAAAATGCATTTTTTTACACAAAGTTGTCCCTTTATAAGATATTTATAACGCATGACATGTACATAGCAAAAATGACACCCCAAAATACATTCTGCTACTCCTCCTGAGTATGGCGATACCACATGTTTGAGACTTTTACACAGCCTGGCCACATACAGAGGCCCAAAATCCAAGTAGCACCTCCAGGCATTCTAGCAGCATTAATTACACATATCATTTTCTGACTACCGATCACATTTTTGAAGGCCCTTCATATTTCTAACACATAGCAGGTACATACCAAATAATAAAAGATTACCTGTGGTTTTAGAAGTGCAGTGGTCCACAGAGGAGAGCATCGGTCCAGGCAGCAGGCAGGAATGAGGTCAGCGACAGCAAAAGCAATCATCCAGGCAGCAGGCAGGAATACTGTCCATAGTTTGTACAGGCCGAGATACTGTCAGCACAGCCAGAGCACAGCCAAAGCACAGCCAGAGCACAGCCAAAGCACAGGTTCAGGTAGCAGGCAGAGGTGTCCCGGCAGAGAAACTGTCCAAAGTCAGTAGAGGCAGCAGGCAGATATATGGTCAACACAGCCAAAGTATTGGTCCAAACAGCAGGAAGAAACATGGTCAATAATGTCATGGGTCTTTACAGGCAGCAATATGGTCAGCACAGCCAAAGTATTGGTCCAGGCAGCAGGAAGGACCATCAAGCTTAGGGCCAGGGGGACAGGGGTAGAGGCTTCTCACACCCAAATCGCTTTGAAGCCTCCGGGCAACCAGACCCTGTTCTGGGAGCACAGAAAACGAAAAACTGGTTTTCTCTACTCAGAACGCTATTCTGAAGCCCCTCACATATGTGAGACCCCTGTGTACTAAAGTAGATGGCCAAAAGATCAGTCCAAGTGGCAGGCAAAAACATTGTCGATTAACAAGCCAAGGTCGGTGCACGTGGAAGTCAGAAACGTTGTTTAAATCGGCAGGCAGAGACATCGTCGGTAAACAGGTTGAGGTTGGTGCACGTGGAAGTCAGAAACGTGGTTTAAATCGGCAAGCAAAGACATTGTCGCTAAACATGCCAGGGTCAGTTAATTAACATGGTAGCAGGCAAATGGGGAAATGGCAGTCTGGTAATAATACAGGGAACTAATATTGGATGGATGTATGATAATTTTTGAAGCAATCTCCGATGCACAGGCCAGGTTGGGAGGGACATTGGGGACAATAATAGCTGGAATCTCTTCTTACTCCTCCTCTGCTGCATACACGGCATTTCAATTGGTGTCTTCTTCCAGATTCTGTGGGGGGAATGCTATAGGGAAAGTGTTGCTCGTGAAGTCGACTCACATTATCCGAGCGAATGCTTCCTGGGGCAGGACCTTGTTGGTAAACGAGGGCAGTGACGATATCTTCAATATACTTGAGGTAGGTGACTTGTTGGTTTTGAGTTGCTTTTTGGTAGCAGACAAACTAATTAAAAAGGGCCATGTGAAACAGGTGAAAGGCAACTTTCTTGTACCAGTAACAGGACTTTCTGTTTGATAAATAGGGCTGTAGCATCTGATCGTTTAAATCCACCCCCCATATACATATTGTAGTCGTGGACACATTCGGGCTTTACAATGGGGCCGCGTCTTCTTTGGATCTCCACCACAGTGTCATTGTGGATGGTAGAGAGGATGTGAACATCTTTCTTGTCCCTCCACTTCATGGCCAACACCTCCTAGTTCCTCCTAGTTGCCAACAGATTTTGTGGGAATCCCTTACAGTTTTTTTTGAAAGGTGCCACAGGCCGGGGTTTTTTTACTATAAAGGTGACGAAAAAGGGGCAGGCTGGTATAATAGTTGTCGACATATAAATCGTATCCTTTGTCGAACAGGGGGTATGCCAGCTCCCAGACAATTTTCCCACTGGTTCCAATATATGTGGGGCAGTCACGGAGCTGGAGCTGGGAGTCTTTGCCTTTGTAGATCCGGAATGTGAAGACATATCCAGTGGCTCGATCGCATCATTTATTTAACTTCAGCCCATACCTGGCTCTCTTGCTTGGTATATACTGCTTGAAGTGCAGACGGCCAGTGAAATGTATGAGGGACTCGTCCACACAAAGTTTTTGGTCTGGGATGAAAACTTCTCTAAATCACTGGGAAAAGGAATTGATTAGGGGGCGTATCTTGTACAATTTGTCATGGTTGGGATGATCTCGGGGAGGGCACTGTGAATTGTCATTGAAGTGGAGAAAACGCATAATCATGTTGTATCTTGTCCTGGACATGACAGCGGAATATATGGGCATGTGTTGTATGGGGTTGGTGGACCAATATGCATGGACTTTGTTCTTTTTTGTAAGCCCCATATTGAAAGTTAGGCCCCAAAACAATTTAAATTCATCCAGTGTGATACATAGCCACTGGAACATGCGGGCGTAGGAAGAATTGGGGTTGGCAGCAATAAATTGGGATGCATACAAATTAGTTTGATCCACCATATTCTGCAGAAAATCTTGTGGGAAAAATAAAGAAAAATAATCGAATTGAGAAAAATTTGTAGTGTCGGGCTGCACACCTGGCTGTGCGGTGAAAGGGGGGATGATAGCGGATCCTGAGTTGGCAGGCAACCATAAGAGGTTTGCCAGGGCATCGGGAAGGTAGGACTGGGGCTGGGTTCTTGGGGTTGGGCGGATAATTCCAGTACTTGTACTGGGCTCCTCTTCCTGGGGTCTGGAGCTGCTGGTGGTGGGCAGATCTCATGATCTTGGTCCTGATCTTGGTCCTGATCTCATTCTTTTGGGAGGGATGGTTTCCTCCGCGGACTCGGACTCTGATCCACTATCCTCCACTGGCTCGTATTCCGAACCAGATGATGTGAGCTCCACGCTGCTCTCATCATCCGACATGGCAAGAATCTCATATGCCTCCTCAGGTGTGTAAACCCTCTGGGACATTATGGCAATGCTTATTGGCGGGCCTGTGTAATGGTACTGCTGGTGGTAGTGGTACCAATTGAGGTATTAGTGGTGGGCCTGTGTGGTGGTACAGATGGCAGTATGGGTGGTGGTACGGGTGGTGGTGGCGGTACCGGTGGCGGTACGGGTGGTGGTGGTACCGATGGCGGTACAGGTGGTGGTGGCGGTACAGGTGGTGATTGCGGTACCGGTGGTGGTACAGGTGGTGGTGGTACCGATGGCGGTACAGGTGGTGGTGTCAGTACCGGTGGCGGTACGGTTGGTGGTGGTACCGATGGCGGTGGTACAGGTGGTGATTGCAGTACCGGTGGCCGTACAGGTGGTGGTGGCAGTACAGGTGGTGATTGCGGTACCGGTGTCGGTACGGGTGCTGGTGGTACCGATGGCAGTACGGGTGGTGGTGGTGGTGGTGGTGGTGATGGCGGTACAGGTGGCGGTATGGGTAGTGGTGGTATCGATGGCGGTACTGACGGTGGTACGGGTGGTGGTGGTACCGATGGCGGCACTAGTGGCGATACTGGTAGCGGCCTGTGTGGCAATATAGATGGTGGGCTGATGGAGGTACTAGTGGTGTTACTGGTGGTGGTACCGATGGCGGTACTGGTAGCCTGTGTGGCGGTACCGATGGCGGTGGGCCTGTGACAGATGGGCTGATTGACAGATGGGCTGGTTGACAGATGGGCTGATTGACAGATGGGCTGTGTGACAGATGGGCTGTGTGACAGATGGGCTGTGTGACAGATGGGCTGTGTGACAGGTCCTCTTTATTGGGGGGGAGCCGTGTTGTGCACAGTACAAAACAATAATGTCAGACAGACACTGATTTCACTCACTGATCCCTGCTCTCTCCTCTCACGATCGGTGTGTGAGGAGAGAGCAGGGATCAGATGGTAACCGCTACTCGATGTTTACATTTGTGACCGGCTGTGACTGGCTGTTTACCCTAATCGGGGAAGCGCTGTGTCCAAGGGACACTCGCCTTCCTCGATCCCTGCTCTGGATGCCTTCGGCGGCGCGCTCCGAGTTTGTTGTAACAGGCGATCGGCTGTGACTTTGACACAGGCGATCACGGGGTAAACAGCCAATAAAATTGGCTGTTTACCTAGATCGGGGAAGCGCTGTGTCCGAGGGACACACGCCGCCCCCGATCGCCGCGCTGCGTGCCCCTGCGGGCGCGCGCCGGCGTGTTATCCTGCTGGACGTCATATGACGCCCAGTCAGGATAACGCAACCACTTCTCGGACATCAATATGCTATTGACCGGGCGGGAAGTGGTTAACCACGTGCCTAGAGGGGTAATTTTGATATTTTTCACATACATGTTAAAATATGCATTTTTTTGTTGGAAAATTGCCCATATCCAATGCTTTAACAGCCTTTATAACCTATAAGTTTAGAGTTAAATGTGAGCTTTGACGCTAGAATTATTGCCCTTACTCTGACGTTTGCCACAATCCCCCACATGTGGGGTGCAATCACCTTTTGCATGTGTGTGCCGGATGCACAGGCATCTTTGCATTTGCGCATGTGCACTGTGTCGTGGGGACTTTTACTTTTTTTTTATTATTTCTATTTAATTTTTTTTTCCAGGTTTTTTTTTTTTTTTCATTTAACTATATTGCTATTACAAGGGGTGAACAAGCCCCTTGTGATAGTTTTGGGCAGTAACAGATATTCTTTATTGAGACATCAGAGGTCAGGGGTATTAATCCCCTTCCCTTCAAAGCATCTGATCTGATCTGTGTTTTATTGAATGCTTCCCTGGCTGTAATGGCCAGAGAAAGACAGCTCTGAAAATGGAAGTGACAAAATCCTGGTCACTTCCAGTTTCATTAATTACCGAGGAGATCAGGAACTGAATGCTCCTCCATTTCCCCAGTGGGGATCATACAGCTGTCCCAGGCTTCTCAGTGGAATAGGAGAGCCCAGGAACAAAGATGGGAGAGGGTGCATCTGAGAACTAAGTGATCATTTTTTACAAGAATGCTGATCACTGGCTCTAGACAAACGGTACCAGGATCATGGCTGCAGCTGCAGCCATGATCCTGGTATAACCATTTGCTGCCTAGGATGTGTGTGTGTATATATATATATATATATATATATGTGTGTATATATATATATATATATATATATATATATATATATATATATATATATATATATATATATATATATATATATATATAGTGGGGACGGAAAGTATTCAGATCCCCTTAAATGTTTCACTCTTTGTTATATTGCAGCCATTTGCTAAAATCATTTAAGTTCATTTTTTCCTCATTAATGTACACACAGCACCCCATATTGACAGAAAAACACAGAATTGTTGAAATTTTTTCAGATTTATTAAAAAAGAAAAACTGAAATATCACATGGTCCTAAGTATTCAGACCCCTTGCTGTGACACTCATATGTTTAACTCAGGTGCTGTCCATTTCTTCTGATCTTCCTTGACATGGTTCTACACCTTCATTTGAGTCCAGCTGTGTTTGATTATACTGATTGGACTTGATTAGGAAAGCCACACACCTGTCTATATAAGACCTTACAGCTCACAGTGCATGTCAGAGCAAATGAGAATCATGAGGTCAAAGGAACTGCCTGAAGAGCTCAGAGACAGAATTGTGGCAAGGCACAGATCTGGCCAAGGTTACAAAAACATTTCTGCTGCACTTAAGGTTCCTAAGAACACAGGGGCCTCCATAATCCTTAAATGGAAGATGTTTAGGATGACCAGAACCCTTCCTAGAGCTGGCCGTCAGGCCAAACTGAGCTATCGGGGGAGAAGAGCCTTGGTGAGAGAGGTAAAGAAGAACCAAAGATCACTGTGGCTGAGCTCCAGAGATGCAGTCGGGAGATGGGAGAAAGTTGTAGAAAGTCAACCATCACTGCAGCCCTCCACCAGTCGGGGCTTTATGGCAGAGTGGCCGACGAAAGTCTCTCCTCAATGCAAGGCACATGAAAGCCTGCATGGAGTTTGCTAAAAAACACCTGAAGGACTCCAAGATGGTGAGAAATAAGATTCTTTGGTCTGATGAAACCAAGATAGAACTTTTTGGCCTTAATTCTGAGCGGTATGTGTGGAGAAAACCAGGCACTGCTCATCACCTGTCCAATACAGTCCCAACAGTGAAGTATGGTGGTGGCAGCATCATGCTGTGGGGGTGTTTTTCAGCTGCAGGGACAGGAAGACTGGTTGCAATCGAGGGAAAGATGAATGTGGCCAAGTACAGGGATATCCTGGACAAAACCTTCTCCAGAGTGCTCAGGACCTCAGACTGGGCTGAAGGTTTACCTTCCAACAAGACAATGACCCTAAGCACACAGCTAAAATAACAAAGGAGTGGCTTCACAACAACTCCGTGACTGTTCTTGAATGGCCCAACCAGAGCCCTGACTTAAACCCAATTGAGCATCTCTGGAGAGACCTAAAAATGGCTGTCCACCAACATTTACCATCCAACCTGACAGAACTGGAGAGGATCTGCAAGGAGGAAAGGCAGAGGATCCCCAAATCCAGGTGTGAAAAACTTGTTGCATCTTTCCCAAAAAGACTCATGGCTGTATTAGATCAAAAGGGTGCTTCTACTAAATACTGAGCAAAGGGTCTGAATACTTAGGACCATGTGATATTTCAGTTTTTCTTTTTTAATAAATCTGCAAAAATGTCAACAATTCTGTGTTTTTATGTCAATATGGGGTGCTGTGTGTACATTATTGAGGAAAAAAATGAACTTATATGATTTTAGCAAATGGCTGCAATATAACAAAGAGTGAAAAATTTAAGGGGGTCTGAATACTTTCCGTCCCCACTGTATATGCTGGGCAGTCAAGCGGTTAAACATAGACAAGTGCCATGAACAGTGCATAATCACAAAACTGCATAGTTCAAAGTTTAAGGGCCCATCTACATTTATGCAGTGTAGTAGTGTCCATAATTGAACATAATTCTTTCTTTTTTTATGCAACGCTCTGGAACACACTATCCTGTGTTGCAATGCATTTCAGCAGACTTAAACACAAATGTGTTGTGGAAGGTGTGTTGAAGTGCAATTCAAAATAAATGGCAACAAATTGCCTCTAAACTCGTAATGCACATTACCACATCACAAAAGTGTAATTCAGTCTGCAAGCTTCCTGGTAAGTCATGCACATGGAAATTAGAGAGAAATTAGAGAGACAAGGGATTGGGAACTCTACTCTGAAACAGTGTAATGTCCGATGTCTGAAATTTCTATGATTGTCCATATATTGGTACTGCTGAGTGGAGTTATGTTCTACATTTTTTTCTAGCAACTGGAGCAAAAAAGTACATAGCTAGACACCTTGCTCATTCAGGGAAAAGTGGCAAAGTGACAGGCTCTGTTTAAATCCCATCACCTTATACTCACCTTCACAACACCTCTTCTGCTTTTGTTTTGTCCTGCTCTATGTATCAGAAGACAACAGCTCCTGTATGGATGAAGCCTGCAACCATCACTCCATTCATAAATACATTCTAACAATATTATTGCAATATACAACTTTGTCATCTTCCTCAGCATCTCAGCTTCAGTCATACACTTGACAGTAAGCAACAGAGATAGGCAACAATTTAGAAGAGGAAGATTGGTCTTGCATATGGACCACAGGAAATCCTGCTCTTGTAACGTACTAGCTGTCAAAACCAATTATAAAGTCAAGACGCATTGGTACTTAGTACCTAGCAGAATGGCCCATTTTTGTAACTGGCTACTCTGCTCACTGTTTTGGGGAATGTGGACAACTGGGAACATTTTATCGGGTGATCGTGCCTGATGACTCAGCAATTCTGGACTACTGTTTTCTTGATCGTTACCACACTAATAGGACAGTGGGAGTCCCTCCCACAGGGGACTACACCCTTCTCTGTGTTAGACCACCTGGTCTCCTCAAGGTACAATTCAAAGGTACTGTCCATGTCCTTACTGCTACTAAGCTAATGGTGGGTAAAGCATGGAAAACTTTTACTCATTCTATAGTTGAAACTAAATCCAGGATCACACAGGCTATTCTGCATGAGAAAGCAGAGGCCACCCTGTCTGACATAGTGCAAAAGATGTATCTTGTTTCTTTTTGTATTGATATTCCTAATAAATAATCACCTGAATAATTGTCTATTCCGGACTTTATACCCCTTTGGTCAAAATTATGTCTGTCAAGTGTCAATTGTATACTGTGAAAAATCTGCAACTACTGTTGTTATTTCGTACTTTAAATAAGAATTCCAGGTATGGCATTTTTACATAGTTACACTGATCAAGCTTGGACCAACAGAAAAATGCATATACCATACCTGGCTGATCCCCCTGGAAGCTGGAAATCACTTAAATAGACACTGCTATTCCAGTGATCTCCACTTGCGTCCACGTCCCGTGCTGAGTGGCTGCCCTGCTGCATTCTGCACACAGGAGGTTGGCCGCTCAGCACCAGCGCCATTCAGAGAATGCTTTGCATATATTTTATGAGTGCATAGCATTATCTGATTGAAGAAGGTAAAAAAAAACTAATGTCACTACATCTAATGACTAGTAAACTGCAATATATTAAATATAAATTAATTTTTTTCTTTGGTTTATATAGAATTATTGAAATTGATAGCAATTTGTTAATACATTTTAACTTTTTTGAGACATTTGACATAAATACTAATAAAAGTTACTGCACTACAATATTATACAATATGAAAGTAACACAAGATCTCTAATGCTTTTAAACAGCAATACCATTTCCTTTAATGTTGCTGCCGTGTCCTGTTTAGGAAATGAGCCCAGACAGGAATAGTGAAATGGGTAAACAATTTTCTGGGCTTGGCACAATATACAGTATGTCTAGCTAAAATTTTAAATCATTCTCAGCAGTGAAAGAAGCAACTAAAATAAGGTTCATAAAAGCTCTTCCTCTTAATAAATGCTTACTTGTCCGGTGACCTAAGAATAAAGATTAATGTCTTATCTTTTTCTGCCCTCTGTTCACCTGGGAGTACTGGGACATTATGGAGCCTGGACATTAATTACACTAATAGAACTTATTTTAACCATGACTTAAAGTGAAAGTGTCCCATCCTCCAAAAAGTACAAGCTATTATTGCTAACAAAGTGCATTTTCTTTGTGTTACCTGTACTTGTGTCTGAGGATGACCCTGCATCCTACCTAGGGCTGGGCTATATCCATGTCAGGTTAAAACATACAGTATATAAAACCCCAAACATTTTAGATGTTGCAGCTTACACATCCTTAGATAGGATGGTTGCATTTGGTTTCTCTTTTTTTTCTTGTTTTCTTCCCTTTATACATGTCCACAATAAGGCATATCTAAACCCAAAAACAAAAATGTAATATATTGCAGCTTATCGGCCCTTAGATGAGGTGGCTGCATTTGTTTTCTTTTTTTATGCTTTCTTCCCTTTCTTCCCACCTGATAATCTTGAGAATTGGAATGAGCCAACCCGGCAGAGTTCTGTTCCAGGTGGGTTTCCCAAGTCCTCCAGCATGGGTCCTCACATGGCTCTGTCTCTCAGCTCTGGTCCCCACTGGTTCACACCTTGCAGTAGACACTCATGGCAGAGCGACCTTCCAGTACCGGTTAGACCAAAGCAGGGGATCTCTCAGTGTTTCATTCTCACTGGTGCTATGCTCAGTTACTAGCATCCTTACTAGTATAGGCACAGACAGCCCAGTTTTGGGTCTGCACCCTCTGGTCCCAGCACTGTGGATGCTCTAGCACCAGTCTGTCCAACTCAGCTTTCTCCCGAAAAAGACCCAGATCTCTCCAGAATTGCACAAAAAAAGTCCTCTCTCCTCCTCTGTTGTGCTGGGAAAAATGGGTAGTGAAGTCCACAGCTCCTTCAGCCTCCCATCACTTGCATTGCACTGTGCTCTTTTAAGGACTACACTTCCCAGGATCCATGGCAGCTGCTGCATAGCAAGTTCTCTTGCTGCTGATTGGCTCAGATCCTCAGAGCCAGGAGGGGAGGGGGCAGGAACAAGTGGGGGATTTCACAAAGAGTCTGTTCTGCTCACACAGCAGGGAAATGAGGGGTGAGAGGAAACCAGCCTGCTCTGCTCAAACAGCAGAGAAGCGAGGGGTGAGTGGAGGCTGCTGCATAACACAGAGAAGTCCCGGCTCTGTCACTGCTCAGAGCATGGAAGGGAGAAGTAAGAGAGAACTGCACACAGCTGGCAGAGCACCTGGCCACATTGGGCTGACATCAAAACTCTATTAGAGGGGAAATCTTTCAATGGGAACACTAATTCTGGTAATACACCGGGATTCCCTCTCTTTGGAGGGACTTCCTCTCACTTCCTGTTTTGGCTATAGGACAGGAAGTGAAAGTAGATCTCCCCAATGGGTCACAGATGGCAAAAAAACTGACAGGGGTAATAACCCTTCCTTACTCCAAGTGGGAAAAAAAACAAGTTTCACCTTTGGTTACATTTTAACCACTAGCTGATCAGCTCATGCAGATATACTGCGGCAGGTCGACTCTCCTGCATGAACCGACGTGTCTGTATGTCAGTCCGTGCAAGGAGGATAGCAGGTCCCGCAGACTCGATACAGTGAGGAAAGGCGGAACGGTGAACTGCCTATGTAAACAAAGCAATTCCCCGTTCTGCCAGATGACATGACAGAGATCTACTGTTCCCAGTGATCAAGAACAGTGATCTGTCATGTTCCAGTAAGCCCATCCCCCCTACAGTCAGAACACACCTGGGAACACATTTAACCCTTTGATTCCCCCCTAGTGTTAACCCCTTCCCTGCCAGTGTAATTTTTACATTAATCGGTGCATTTTTATAGCATTTTTAATGTAATAATTTCACTGGTCCCCAAAAAGTGTAATTTGGGGTCAGATTTGTCTGCAGATTTGTCTGCATTGTCGCAGTCCTCCTAAAAATCGCGGATCGCTGCCATTACCAGTAAAAACAATAAAAAAATATATAAGTCCCTAAATCTATCCCGTAGTTTGTAGACGTAATAACTTTTGCGCAAACCAATCAATGTACGCCTATTGCGATTTTTTTTTACCAAAAATATGTAGAAGAATATATATCGGCCTAAACTGATGAATAACTTTTTTTTATATATTTTTTTTTGGATATATATTATAGCAGAAAGTAAAAAAAACAGTTTTTTTAAAAAAATTGAATTTTTTTTGTTTATAGTGCAAAAAATAAAAAACGCAGAGGTGATCAAATACCACTAAAAGAAAGCTCTATTTGTGGGTAAAAAAGGATGTCAATTTTGTTTGGGTACAGCGTTGCACGACCACACAATTGTCAGTTAAAGCAACGCAGTGCCGTATCGCAAATATGGTCCGGTCATTAAGGGGCAAATCCTGAAGTGGTTATATAAAAAATTTAAAAAACAGTTGTAGCCCGGGTTTGTGAATACACCTGTACTAAGCAATGATGAGCTGACAGAGGTCACAGCTGTCTGACAGTGTTTGGAAGTAATCACACGGGGAACTGTGAATAAGATCTTATATGTGTCAATTCAAATTTAAAATAAAATATAATATTAACCAGTAAAACTTTATTTAGAGCTGACATAAAGTAAAACCCATGATGGCAGCATAAGAAAATAAGTTTAAAAAACTGCATGTAACTACTAATAATTTTAAAAACCAAGGAGGGTTTTTAAAAAGGGGCAGTATTCAAACAAAGACTTTCAGGTCCAGGTTAGAACTTCGGTATGTCACCTTACACAACATTCCATGCATTGTGTGAACCATACTTGCCTATAAACAGCATGTAGAGATCTACTTTAAATTAAGGTTCTCACTTACACTCAGGAAGTTGTACGTTGAGCCGCATTGTGTGTCTGTCATTAATCTGCAGTAAGGTTTCAATGTCCTGACTGATTACCTCTCTGGTCTGTGTATCAGCTTTAGGGGCCATGCTCTCACACCTGTGTGTTTAAGTAATCTTCTGTCAGCATGGCTCCACCCCAGCCTCTAACAGGAAACACTATTTAACCCCGCACACTGCAAGCCAACCTTGCCCAAGCAACAATTGTGTGAAGGCTTCCCTGGGTGATTCTTGCTGCGTGCTCTACGTTTGATTCCTGTGTATCAACTTTCACTTGTTCTCCTGACCATCCCTGTCTGCTTGTTGCCCCGACCTTCGGCTTGTTCTCCCGACCATCCCTGTCTGCTTGTTGCTCCGACCTTCGGCACGTTCTTCTGAAAATCCCTGTCTGCTTGTTGTCCCGACCTCTGGCTTATCCTCCTTTCCTCATGACTATTCCTTGTTTCCCTGGACTGCTGCTTCCTCTCTATCCACCAGAGCTATCCGTGAGCGTAAGCTGGGAGACCCTGGGGGCTGTGACCTGGAGTCAGCTGCAGCCAAGTGTTTCCTCACCATCAGAGGCCCTGGTGAAAACCTGCTGGCTCTTAGACTCCGCACCCTGGGGAATCTTATGCTTTAGCTCCCTGTCCAGGACCATAGCTGCAATCCTGCGTAGCTGCTTCTCAGGACCATCGACCCTCAGCAGTCAGCCGTTGGGTCCACACCCTCCGCAGTCCACCTAGTCACTTGGTTCCGCAGGTGACACTGACAGTGTCAGTGTTACACAGCATTAGAGCCGATCTATTCTCAACCAGGGTAGTTTCTTTTCACTCGAGAGGCTTCCCTTTGCTCCGACCAACTTGTTTTGTCATTATTAGATCATCAGGGGAATTACCTAAGTATATAAATTGAGGTTAGGATCTCAGCTGTCAAACTTACAGCAGTTCCTGGCAGGCTCTTATCAGGGCCGTAGATAATTATTTTTCCTGGGGGGGTTCAGGTCTTTCAAACTCAAAGGTATCATTTACATTTTTATGTTGGGGGAGGTACCGTAAAAACATGTGACAGCAGAGTGGGGCCACGAGGCTTTGCAATGCAGTGCAGCAAAAATGATCCCTAGCCCGCTGGGTTGAACTAAAAAAAACTTACCGTGTTAGCCAGGCTTTAGATCTCATTCATATTCTAAATGCCCATGAAATGGCAAATATACCATGAATACCTACAGCCAGAATCCCAGATGTTCCAATTTTTGTCAGCTGCTCAGCCTGTTCACCTGAGTGATGGGCTGAAAGCCACTGCTGTTAATGTGTATCTGCACATCCAGTGGTCCCCATGTTTAACCACCTAAATACAGGGCACTTACACCCAATTCCTGCCCAGACCAATTTTCAGCTTTCAGCGCTCTCACACTTTAAATGACAATTACTCAGTCATGCAACACTGTACCCATATGAAATTTGCGTCCTTTTTTCACATAAATAGAGCTTTCTTTTGGTGGTATTTAATCACTAGTGGGTTTTTTATTTTTTGTGCTATAAATAAAAAAAGACTGTACATTTTGTGAAAAAAATGCCTTTTTCTTTGTTTCTGTCATAAAATTTTGCAAATTAGTAATTTTTTTCATAAATTTTGGCCAAAATTTATACTGCTACATAGCTTCGGTAAAATAACCCAATTAGTGTATATTATTTAGTCTTTGTGAAAGTTATAGAGTCTACAAACTATGGTGCCAATCACTGAAAATTGATCACATGTGATCAGGCCTTCAGTACATCAGGTGTATCTCATTTCCTGAGACACTAATACCCCCCCAAATGACCCCTTTTTAGAAAGTAGACATTCCAAGGTATTAAGTAAGTAGCATGGTGAGTTTTTGTTAAGGTGTAATTTTTTCCTACAATTCTTTGCAAAATGAAGATTTTTTTTTTTTTTTTTTTTTTTTTACAAAATTGTCATATTATCAGGTTATTTCTCACACACAGCATATGCATACAACAAATTACACCCCAAAATGCATTCTGCTACTCTTTCCGAGTATGGCGATACCACATGTGTGAGGCTTTTACACAGCCTGGCCACATACAGAGGCCCAACATTGAAGTAGTACCTTCAGGCGTTCTAGGAGAATAAATTACACATCCTATTTTATTCCCACCTATTACACTTTTGAAGGCCCTAGAGCACCAGGACAGTGGAAATAACAACAAAATGACGGCTTTTTGGAAAGCAAACACCCCAACGTATATTCTATGAGGCATGGGCTGCAGATAGGTACTTGGGTACTCTGATGGGCTGCAGATAGGTACTCGGGTACTCTGATGGGCTGGTGACAGGTACTCGGCTACTCTGATGGACTGGCGACAGGTACTCAGGTACTCTGATGTGGTGGTGACATGTACTTGGGTACTCTGATGGGCTGGTGACAGGTACTCGGGTACTCTGATGGGCTACAGATAGGTACTCGGGTACTCTGATGGGCTGGTGACTGGTATTCAGGTACTCTGAAGGGTGGTGACAGGTACTCAGGTACTCAGTACTCATATGAACTGTGACAGGTACTCAGATGGACTTTGACAGGTACTCGGGTACTCAGATGAACTGTGACAGGTACTCGGGTACTCAGATGAACTGTGACAGGTACTCGGGTACTCAGATGGACTGTGACAGGTACTCGGGTACTCAGATGAACTGTGACAGGTACTCGGGTACTCAGATGGACTGTGACAGGTACTCAGATGAACTGTGACAGATACTTTGATGGCTGGTGACAGGTACTTTGATGCGTGATGACAGGTCCTCTTTATTGGAGGGGGCAATCAGTGTGTTGTGTACACTGTAAGAGGTAACGAGATGTTACCGCAATCTCCTTCTCACACACGATCGGTGTGTGAGGAGGAGAACACGGTAACATCTCTTTACCGCTCTATGTTTACATTTAGTGATCAGCTGTGAAAGGATCACAGCCGATCATGTAGTAAACAGTCTGTGGCCAATGGCTGCTTGCCAGCGTTGGTGACGAGCCGTGTTCCAGGGAAAATGCCATCACGGACGTGCACGCGCAGCGCGCTTGCGATCACGGCATGCGCGTGCAAAGTGGGGAGTTACCACATTCATCACGGCCGATCATGTGGTGAACAGCCATGCCCAATGGCTATTCACCCCCCTCGGTGGCGAGCGGTGTCTCCGTGACACGCCGCCACCAAGGTACAGGGCTGAGCGCACACGATCGAGCACATGCCCTGTTTAAATGGACTGACGTCATATGACGCCCACCCAGAACAAGAGTCGCACTGCCTGGCTGTCATATGATGGGCGGCAGGCGGTAAGCGGTTAAGCTCCGGGAGATGAAGCAAAACACATTGGGGTGTGGCCTGGCGGGAACCCGGGCTGAGGTGGTCTCTCCCATCACTACTACATTACCATAGGACTGGATGTGCGGCTCCAGGGATTTTTTTTCTCCCTATGAGCTGCATCCCTTGCCGGCACTCCTGCAGCACATTCGGTATCATCTACATTACTCCCCACATTGATTGAGCCTGAGCGACACACTAACAAACCGTAGGTCACAGTGGTTACCTGCTGTTAGAGACAAATTTCTGACCCTGGATGCAGAGAGATTTTATCCAACGGCAAAAAATGTATCCCTACCTGCAGGTCACTACTGGATGTGCATATACATGTGGATACATATTTACAGCAGCAGACAGCCTTGGCTCTTTTCAGCCCATCACTCAGGTGTACAGGCTGAGCAGAGATTGGAACATCTGAGATCCCGGGCGCAGGTATTTGCAGTACACTTGCTGCACCACAGTCATGTAGGATGCAGGGGCGTTGCTAAGCCTACTAAAGATATGGGGCTAGAGCCCATAGCAGCGAAGTAAAGAAAGTCATACGCTTGGGCGGGCATACACATGTATATAATAAAAATGTGTGTGTATATATATATATATATATATATATATATATATATATATATATATACAAGAGGTGATGAAGAGGCTGCGGACATGGTACAGGAGATGTCAGAGGCTGCGGGCATGATACATGGGATGTCAGAGGCCGTGGGGCATGATACAAGAGATGTCAGAGGCTGCGGGCATGGTACAGACCACCCCCTCTATCAGTACAGACCCCCCCTCAGTACAGACCACCCCTCCCTTAGTATAGACACCCCCTCAGTGCAGCCACCCCCCCTCAGTGCAGACCCCCCATCAGTATAGACCCTCCTCAGTGCAGACCCCCATCAGTATAGACCCTCCTCAGTGCAGACCCCCCATCAGTATAGGCACCCCTCTCCCCTCCCATAGTCCCCTGCACATGTCCACCTACATACTGTATAGTAAAAATGTACAGACCTCAGAACAGCGCTGACGGATATACTGTACACAGTGGTGTGTCCCTCGTGATCCTCCTCCTCCTGTGTGGATGTAAACAGAGAGGAAGGGAAGGTGGCCCCCACCCCCCCCAGCGAACACCACTGCCTCGGGCTCCCACTGTGTCACTCAGGTTATGTGACATCACGGGTTGCTAGACCCTGGGTGGCTCTAGCAACCAGTGCAGTGGCAGAACAAAAGTAAAATGGCTGAGATGTTAGTTATCTGCACGGCGCCCACATCCGCCACTGATGGCATCGCTTCCCCCAGTGAGAGACTCGGGACTATGGGCCCCAGATTCGGGGCTATAGCCCCAATAGCCACCCCCTAGCAATGCCTCTGGTAGGATGTATGAATGAGACCCAAGACTGGATTTTAGCTAACCTTACTGTGCAAGTTGAGCAGGTGCAAGGGGCAACATACTGTGGTAGGCAGTCAATTCAGTGATTTATTTAAACCTTAAAAAACTGTGTCCTAAGAAATTTTATGAAATGTTTTAAGAGATGAAAAAAAAAATATTGTGCACTGCCTACCACAGGATGGTGCCCTTTGCACCTGGTCAATATGGTTGGCTTTTATTCAGTCTTAATGTAGTAAACCCAGCTTTTGAACTTGTACCTACAAGTAAGCCTATAATAACACTTACCTGTAGGTACAGTGAATATCTCCTAAACATGTGGTGTTTAGGAGATATTCACATGGAAAGCGTCCGGTGATGTCTCTGATGCATGCGCTCTGAAGGGACGGCATACCACTTGGTTGTACTTCTCCTGTGGAGGAGTACAGTTCGTTTTGCACTTTTGTGACACATTTTTAGCTGACAGCCAGCTATAGCCCGCTGTCAGATGACATTGCTCAGCAGGTCCAGGATGTGGAAAGATCCTACCTTTAAAGTCAGGATTCACCCAGATGCCTGGACCAGTAGCTCGCTCAGCCTTTCAGTGAGCTGCAGAGACCCTGAGCCAGCCGCTCCTGCCCCCTCCACAACCTGGCATTCCAGTGAGCTTTGGGGAGGGGGGGCAGAGCCAGGGACTGACAGTCACCACTCTTTGCTCACTGAAGGTTGAAAACTGAGTGATCAGCATTTTTTAATCGCTCTCTTGTTGGTCTTATGCCGCGTACACACGACCGGACTTTCCGGCAGAAATGGTCCAACAGAATTATTTCATTGGATATTCTGATCGTGTGTGGGCTTCATTTGACTTTTTCTTTCGAAAATTCTGACAGACCTAGAAATAGATGTTTTAAATCTTTCCGACTGAATCAATTCCTATCGGGAAAACCGTTCGTCTGTATGCTATTCTGACGGACCAAAAACGACGCAAGGGCAGCTATTGGCTATTTAACTTCCTTTTTCTAGTCCCGTCGTACGTGTTGTATGTCACTGTGTTCTAAACGATCGGACTTTGGTGTGATCGTGTGTACACAAGTCCGTTTCAGCGGAACTCCGTCGGAACTCCGTCAGAAAAACTGTCAGAGTTTATTCTGACAGAAAAAACGGTCGTGTGTACGCGGCATTAGCAGCAGCTGGGGACAGATGAAACATTGGATTGATGCTCCTTCCCCCTAGGTAAGTATAATAAAAAAAAAAAATCTCTTTTAAAGGGAAAAAAAATCCCCCTCTCCCTCCTAAGAACCCTCCATCCCCAAGCAAATATATCTCCCTCCCTCAAATATCCCAAAATTTGAAACCCCCCTGTCTATAAACCGACCCCCCAAAGCAAAAATATCTCCCCTAGTCAATACCATCTCCCCAGCAAAGATTGCTAATTATGAAGAAAATCTCCTTTCATCCAATCAAACTCCCTCCCATAAGCAAAACCCTGCCATTAACCACCTTCTGTAAACTTCTCTACAAGAAACTCCCCCCTTCTCCAAAAGCAAACCCACCCCTCAACCCCCCACCAAAAGAAACTTCCCCAGGCTTGAATTCTCACTTCCTCCTTCCCAAAACAGAAAACTGACGCCTCCCCACTTACAGACCTCAGATTCAGCACGACACAGAAGTAGGAGAACTTCTGCATCCCCAGTCTCCCTTCAGCTGTGTCATATGATACCTCGAGGAGGAGTCTAGGAGTTCCCTCAACTGTGCACTGTCAATCGCAGTAATTTCATGCTTTTCAGGGGGAACCCTTATTAAACTGAGGGGATGGGGTACAATAGAAGGGGGGCTGGCTGCTGCACTCTGAAACTCTGATTGCTTCTACTGTGCTGATGCTGAGGCTAAACAGCAGGGAAACTGTCTGGGCATTTTGCCAGGATGCTCTGGAGGGGGTTTGAACACTCCAGACCCCCCCTTATCTACGCTCCTGGCTCTCACACTTCAATGCACCCAGTGTGTGCATGTTCTGGGGGAGGGGGGTTGAGAATTATAGGACTTACACAACATGCCCTGGGGGTTATTGTTCTTTAGGTATTTATTGTGGATTTCCCACCTCAACCTATCCAAAATGAAAAATACAATGATATAGCTTTAATTGCATTTGATGCTACAACACTGTTGGGGATCAACATGTTATAAAATCTACCCAAAAAACATGGAATCACTGGATGCATATGGAGATGCAATGACCACATCTTCTTAAAAGTGGAAGAAACATTTTTGAGATGCTATAATGCAGGAATGGGTAGTGGTTATGGGCTACAAAACAGGTTTACATCCCAGTTAAAGCGGGGTTCCACCCAAATTTTGAACAATATCTGTATGTATTCTCTTCCTTGCCTAGATGCTGACATGCCGTTTAAAAAAATTTAAATCGCCGTAATTACCTTTTATTTTTCTATTCTTCTTTGCACTTCCTGGTTCTCCTCCCGTGGGAGTAGGCGTGTTCTAGCCTCTCCCAGACTCCTGGGAGCTAGTCTCAGGCTTCCCAGGATGCCACTGAGCATGTGCGGGAACGAGCAGTGAATGCTGGGAGCACAGCATTCACCACATCCAGGAAATAAATGCTTGTGGGCTTCAAATGCCCACAATGAAGATGGAAGCCGCCTGCAGTGAATAATATAAGTTATTCTTTCTGAAGAAATCTGACACAGGTGGACATATTACACACAATATGTGAGTATGTAATGCTGAGAAGAAAAGTTTGTGATTGAACTAAAAAAAAAAAAAAACGATAGATAGGTGGACCTATCATGGAAGCAGTGAGTCCTGCACTGAGAAATGATGTACAGCAGTTGCTGGAGTACATGCACATAGACAACAAGAGGCTGCAGGGGGATCAGTAAGACTGGCATGTTACAAAGGTTGATTAAGGCCTGGTTCACACTGTCACGATTTCTGCATGACTTTGAAGCCGTCATATCAGCGTGACTTTGGAACGACTTGCATACGACTCCTTTAACAGAAGTCAATGCAAGTTGTGCCGAAGTCGCACCAAAAGTAGTGCAGGAACCTTTTTCAAAGTCAGAGCGACTCAAGTTACTCCTATTAGAACTGTTCCATTGCACTTAATGGGGCAACTTGCAACTTGTGATGCAACTTGTGCTCTCAAAGTCGGAGCGCATCTCGCACCAGTGTGAACTGGGCCTAAAAGGTGAAAACAACTATCTCACTGTACAAAACGTGGCATTGTTTATGAAACACCATGATTTATTATACTAAATGTCATTCAGTTAGGTTTACATCTTCATTAAAGTGCTAAGGGCTGCGACAGAGTAGGTCCTCACAGAATTTTTTTTCTTTATAATATTCATCTAGAAACCATCTGTAAAATTAATAAGATCAGTTAGGGGATTTTCTTTTCCTAGGCTACTTTGCTAATAAATATGTTACTGAGAAAAATACACAGGAACCCCCATTGAATTTTCTTAAAATGCATAAGTTACTTTGTTTAAAACATAAGTCTTGCATGGATGTATCTATAGATAGTTGCAGCAGATCATAAAAAAGCAATACGATGTAGTTTGGGAATGAACAGACGCCACGCTGTCTGTGCCACATACAGTATCTCACAAAAGTGAGTACACCCTTCACATTTTTGTAAATATTTTATTCTATCTTTTCATGTGACAACACTGAAGAAATTACACTTTGCTGCATGTAAAGTAGTGAGTGTACAGCTTGTATAACAGTGTAAAAGTGCCATCCCGTCAAAATAACTCAACACTCAGCCATTAATGCTTAAACCACTGGCAACAAAAGTGAGAACACCCCTAAGTTATAATGTCCAAATTGGGCCCTTAGTGTCAATATTTTGTGTGGCCACCATTATTTTCCAGCACTGGCTTAACCCTCTTGGGCATGGAGTTCACCAGAGCTTCACAGGTTGCCACTGGAGTCCTCTTCCACTCCTCCATGACGACATCACAGAGTTGGTGGATGTTAGAGACCTTGTGCTCCTCCACCTTTCATTTGAGGATGCCCCACAGATGCTCAATAGGGTTTAGATCTGGAGACATGCTTGGCTAGTCCATCACCTTTACCCTCAGCTTCTTTAGCAAGGCAATGGTCATTTTGGAGGTGTTGGTCATTATCATGTTGGAACACTGCACTGCAGCCCAGTCTCCAAAAGGAGGGGCTCAAGCTCTGCTTCAGTATGTCACAGTACATGTTGGCATTCATGGTTCCCTCAATGAACTGTAGCTCCCCGGTGCCGGCAGCACTCATGCAGCCCCAGACCATGACACTCCCACCACCATGCTTGACTGAAGGCAAGACACACTTGTCTTTGTACTCCTCACCTGGTTGCCACCATACACACTTGACACCATCTGAACCAAGTAAGTTTATCTTGGTCTCATCAGACCACAGGACATGGTTCCAATAATCCATGTCCTTAGCCTGCTAGTCTTCAGCAAACTGTTTGCAGGCTTTCTTGTGCATCATCTTCCTTCTGGGACAACAGCCATGCAGACCAATTTGATGCAGTGTGTGGCATAAGGTCTGAGCACTGATAGGCTGACCCCCCCACCCCGCAGCAATACTGGCAGCACTCATACGTCTATTTCCCAAAGGCAACCTCTGGATATGATGCTGAGTACATACACTCAACTTCTTTGCTTAACCACGGCAAGGCCTGTTCTGAGTGGAACCTGTCCTGTTAAACCGCTGTATGGTTTTGGCTGCAGCTCAGTTTCAGGGTCTTGGCAATCTCCCTATAGCCTAGGCCATCTTTAAGTAGAGTAACAATTCTTTTTTTCCGATCCTCAGACAGTTCTTTGCCATGAGGTGCCATGTTGAACTTCCAGTGACCAGTATAACAACAAATTTAACACACCTGCTCCCCATTCACACCTGAGACCTTGTAACACTAACGAGTCACATGACATCGGAGAGGGAAAATGGCAAATTGGCCCCAATTTGGACATTTTCACTTAGGCATGTACTCACTTTTGTTGCCAGCGGTTTAGACATTAATGACTGTGTGTTGCGTTATTTTTTTTTTTTGTTTACAAATGGTTTTTATTATAGAAGACAATCTCAATACAAGTTATTTGCATAGCGGTATACAGTCCCTGACAAAAGTCTTGTCGCTTGTGTACAAATTGACCTGAAGTGCCGCTAAAATCAAGATTTTGTTACAAGAAATGGGTCATTTTAATCCCAACAGCTTTTGTAATAATGTTTCAGTGCAAAACGAAACTGACAAAAAGTATTCTAATATTCACAGCTTGGTAAAGCCCATTGAGTCAATTTTTGCCAAGACATAAGTGTTGTCGCCTTGTTATATGAGCTTCATCTGTGACTAATAATGGATCAATTAGGTCTCAGGTGTGTATAAAAAGAACACCAGTACACTAGACCTTCTCAACTGCAACTAGACCTCTGCAAACATGCATAAGATTCACCCAGAGACTAAAGTGTTGATTATCAAGAGGCTGAAGACCAGATCCACTGCTGATGTGGCAGATACCTTCAATGTGTCTCAGCGTCAAGTTCAGAGGATAAAAAAAGATTTGAAGAGACTGGGGACGTTTTGGACAAGGCCAGGTCAGGCCGACCCCACAAGACAACTGCTCGAGAGGACCGTTTGTTGGCTCGAAAATCCAAGGCCAGCCCATTTTCCACTGCAGCAGAGCTCCACAAGACCTGGTCACCTGAAGTCCCTGTGTCAACCAGAACAGTTTGTCGGATTCTGGCTCGAAATGGCCTCCATGGTTGAATCAGTGCCCATAAGCCAGCACTAAACAAAAGACAATTGAAAAACCGTGTGGCATTTGCCAAGGGCCACAGACTGCTAAAAGGATGGACTCTGGAAAAGTGGCAGAAGGTGGAGTTTTCAGATGAATCTTCTGTTGAATTACACCACAGTCACCGCAAATATTGCAGGAGACCTACTGGAACCCGCATGGAACCGAGATTTACCCAGAAAACAGTGAAGTTTGGTGGAGGCAAAATCATGGTCTGGGGTTACATCCAGTATGGGGGTGTGCGAGGGATCTGCAGGGTGGAAGACAACATCAATAGTCTAAAATACCAAGAAATCTTAGCTACCTCTTATATTCCCAACCATATAAAAGGCCAAATTTTGCAGCAGGATGGTGCTCCATCGCATACTTCCATCTCCACATCAAAGTTCCTTAAGGCAAAGAAGATCAAGATGCTCCAGGATTCGCCAGCCCAGTCACCAGACATGAACATCATTGAGCATATGTAGTGTAGGATGAAAGATGAAGCATGGAAGACAAAACCAAAGAATATTGATGAACTCTGGGAGGCATGCAAGACTGTTTTCTTTGCTATTCCTGATGACTTCATCAATAAATTGTATGAATCCTTGCCAAACCGCATGGATGCTGTCCTTCAAGCTCATGGAAGTCATACAAGATATTAAATTTGGATCTCTCAGCACCACTACTTAATTTGCTGACATATTTTTGGATTTTCAGTAAAGTTGTTCAGTTTCTGTATAGGCGACAAAACTTTTGTCTTGCCAAAATTTGACCTGTTTGTCTTGATTAAATGATAAATCTTTTTTCAGTGAAACTAATTTATTTCAGTGCATTAAACATCATTTGGGGGGGCTTTAGCTTTTCATATGAGCTATTTCTAACACCAATTGATTAATTAAAAGTCAGGATAATAGCAGGAGTTTCTACAAAATAGAGAAGCGACAAGACTTTTGTCAGGGACTGTACATAAGTATGGAAAGTGGGGTACAAATGTATGTATATATATATATATATATATATATATATATATATATATATATATATATATATATATATATCAATGATGAAAAAATAATGCATTAGTAGGAATGTATATCTGATCCAGAATTGAGTCATTTCAGTAGATTGTATGGTTTGTTGTTATCAAAAACAGTATATAACATATATAAAACAATAATAAAACACATTATTCTATAAGAGATAACCCCCATGGTGTCCATTTGTTTTTGTATATATGCATGGTGTCAAACAATGTGTGATGAATGTGCTCTGATAATTTAATATTCAGCATACGGTTCATTATCTGAGGCCATGGGACAGTAGAAGAGCGCCAATTGAATGCTATAGCCCAATGAATGGTGCTAAATAATGTATATATTAGTCTGGTGTGTGCTATGGGTATATCTGGTATAGGAAAGAATAAGAGGCATATTTGTGGTGTTAAAGCTATTTTCCTACCTATTATTTGTTCTATTTTGTTGTTTGCTTTTTGCCATGTGGATTTAAAGGTGTGCGCAGTCCCAGAAGGTGTGTAATAGTGAACCTTTTGTGGGGCACACCCTGAAACATAAGGGGGATGTTACTGGGTAGAATTAATTAATTTTATCAGGGGTAAGGTACCACCTGTATTGCAGTTGTATGGCTGATTCCCTGATGGATGCTGCTTTGGTGCATTTTTGTAAATTACAAATCATAATATCCCATTGTTCAACTGAAAATGATTAGTTCAAGTTCATTTGTATGGTGTATTATGCTCATTTGAATTTTTGTATATTCTGGATATCAATCCTCTATCTCATGGTGATGTTAAACATATTTGTTCAAATAGCGCAAAGGGAGTTTGGAGCGTGAGTGAATAATAATTTTGATAGAATAGTTTAATTTTGTTATAGTCTATTTGTTCGGTATCTGTTAAATTGTATTCTACTTGTAGATCTGAGAATGAGCGGAAAATATTTTGGGTAAGAGATTTCAAGTTAGTTAGATTATGGTGTTGCCATGTGGTTGGGGGATTTGGGTAGTATAGAGGGGTCGCCTATGAATGATGCTAATGTGGGGATGTCTGACGACATATTAAATTTGTGGTTGTGTCGGTTCCATAATAATAAGGTTTGAGTTACTATTTTCTGAGGTGAAATAGATTTGGACCATAATAGGCCTTGTAGGTGATATTGAAGGACAGACTGTTCCTCAAATAAAAGCCAGGGAATTTGTGTGGTTGAGGCGTACCATTGTGCCAGTTGAGTGTATCTGGCTGAAAGATAATATAGTCATAGGTTTGGAATGCTTAGCCCCCCTTTAGATTGAGGTCTGAACATTAGTGCATAGCCAAAGCTAGTTTTTTTATTCTGCCAGATAAATTTGTTAATGTCTCTTTAGATTGAATCCAGGGTGTTTTTAGGTATTAGAAGGGGGAGTGCTCTGAAAAAAAAAATAGCTTGGGTAATATAACCATTTTTGTGGCAACTATTCTACCCGTAAATGAGATATGATATGCTGACCATAGTTTGAGTAGGTTTCTGATGTTGTTGAATAAATTAGGATAGTTAGTACGGAATAATGTTTTATATGATGAGGTGATTTGGATACCTAGATATCGAAATTACTCTGAGCACCATTGAAATGAAAATGTCTCTTTTAGTAACGCAGTCATCTCTGGTGGGCAATTAATAGGTAATGCTGAGCATTTAGATAGATTTATGCTTAGGCCTGTAAGGTCATGGAATATGTCCAAAGTTTTTATGAGATTTGGCAGAGAAATTAGAGGTTCAGTGAGAAACAAGAGGATGTCATCAGCATAAAGGCTTAGTTTAAATTCTTCGGATCCTTTTGTGTATCCTTTGATGTTTATGTTTTTACGGATGGTGCAGGCAAGGGGCTCAATGGCAAGAGTGAAAAGGAGATGGGATAGTGGGCATCCCTGTCGTGTGCCCCTGCTTAATGGGAAAAAATTGGAGTCATTACCAGGAGTTTGATACGTGTATGTGGATCATGACATGAGGCTTTAAAATCATGTAGAAACTCATTATATATGCCAAATTTGGGGAGCAAAAAATCTAAGTAAGACCAGATGACGCTGTTGAAGGCTTTGTGTATGTCTGGACTATGTAGGAGTGTAGTTTTAGAGTGTAGATTGGAGTCTTGAATGATGTTCGTTGCTAATCTTATGTTATCTGTTATTTGTCTGTCTGGAATAAATCCTGATTGATCTGGATGGATTAAGGGTGAGATAACTGAGGCTAATCTGTCTGCTAGCAAGCGGCTGAATATTTTGAGATCATTATCTATGACTGAGATTGGGCGATAATTCTGTGGAGTGGAGTGATCTTCGATAGATTTTGGCAAGAGGGACATATTTGCCAATAGCATTTCAGTTGGAAATTGGTTTCCTTGTAGAATATGATTATATAATTTAGAAAGGTGAGGGGTTAATATGGAAGCAAATTTTTTATAATAGGATGTGGAGTAGTCATCTGGGACTGGAGGTATAGAAGTTTTTAGGGAGCCTATTATTCTGTTGATTTCTGTGTCTGAACATGGGGCATTTAGTGTTTCAATTTGTTGGATAGATAGAGTGGGAAGTAAGACCTCCTTAAGCCAGTATAGTGAGGATTGTTTTGGTGAATTTTGAGGAGTGGAGAGAAGTTTTTTATAAAAATCTAGAAAAATTTCCATAACTCCTTTTGGGTGGGATTTTAAATTACCTGAGTTTCTTAGTTTATATATATGGGAAGGTTTTAGGGATTGGTTTAATTTTCTGGCAAACATAGTGGAGGATGAATTACTGTATAGTAAAAATCTTGCCTTGGACCATCTCAGGGCCTTTTCCATGTCAGATGTTAATAATGTATCCAGGGCCGTGCATTTTTCTTGAATTTGTTTTAGTAAGTCACTGGAAGGGGATTGATTGTGTTTGTGGTATAGTTGGTCTAAATCCTTAGTTAGAGATTTAATATCTTCTAGTTTTGTTTTGTTTTTGGTTGATGCTATATTGATTAAATGACTGTGTTGCGTTATTTTGAGGGGACAGCAAATTTACACTGTTATACAAGCTGTACACTCACTACTTTACATTGTAGCAAAGTGTCATTTCTTCAGTTTTGTTACATGAAAAGATATAATAAAATATTTACAAAAATGTGAGGGGTGTACTCACTTTTGTGAGATACTGTAGGGTGCAGAACTCCTCTGGAGATATGGTAACAATGGTAAAAGAGAGATAAGGGGATTATCGCGGTGCCAGACAATTATTGGAATACATTGATTAAAAGTTATAATGTTTTATTGACAAACAATTTAAAAGAGTATACAATAATTATACACATTATGGGTGTGAACATACAAGAAGGGAAATATACAGAACGAACTATACAGCAATATTACAAAACCCAGCCTATAGCATGGTGGCAGGTCTTATAAACAGGTATTGAATTCCTACATGTTTCGCCAAAATTGGCTTCCTCAGGGACAGTTGGTTATACCTGTATTAGTATCCTGAATTCTATAATAAAAAAGACAATCAGAAAAGATATAACAGTGTGTATCTCAAGCTAACAAGATAAAAATGAAATAAATATGTATTATAGGGCCGTCAGACATGATCACAGATCTCCCCACATATAAAGATTGCTGGGGCGAATGGCCATCCCAGACACCATCACCCAAGACACAACTCTCCGCCCAGCGGGTGACCCCAAAAGAGACCCTCATGGCCCTAGATGGTAAAATACCTACCAGTGGGTCACAGGGGGTGGGCGTGACAGTCCCCCGGGTGAATTCACGGCTCCACTGCGCAAATAGGAGGCTGCAGGGGGCAAAAAAGAGGGCCTGGCAAATAAAGAGAATTTTGTGTGAATTATATGGTTCTGGTGAACCCCAGAGACAATCTGGGTATACAGACCAAACTAACATCGGGCTAACATAGCCTCAACAATACTCACAGTGCAAAAAAATAATATCAGAGGAAGAATCAGGGCACTCAATAAGCTGGCATAAATATTGACAGGAATGGCTGGTGAAAAATAACTGGAAGGTAAGGAGGAAAAAGGAAGGGGTAAGAACATGTAAAAGATAGTAATGGGACCATCATCAAAGAGATATATTGCATTGGCAGTATATATACGAAATTCCATGAGGTATAGTGCCCCATAAGAGTACTAGGATGGATAGAGAGAGATAAACAGATGCACCCATTGGGTCCAATAATACTATTTAAAGTAGTTTAAGCTGTAAAGGTACAGTCATTGGGGATGATATAAATGGCACAGAGAGGCTGCGCTGTAAAAAAGAGACATAACGTCAGACTGGATGCAAGAAGCATGGGCAGTAAAGGAGCCGACAAAAGCGAGTGCCAGGTAGAACTTAGGCTTACCATAATGTGTAGCACAGCGGGTGTAGGTGCCCTTGAACGCCGACAGCAGAATGGCCGGGAGAGCCAGCCTCTTATGCCCCCCACACACGAGCAGCGTCTGACGTCACCGAACGTGTGAGCGGACATGTGGAGCCACGGATGGTGGAAGATGCGGAGTAGTCAATAGACTGTAGAGCCGGCCAGAGCGGTGGCGCTACAGTATACCAGAAGATGTCATGATGATCAGGGGATCATCTTCATGTCAGTGGCTGAAGGCGGGCGGACACTGATGGTGGACAGTGCCGCCCTTGGGTGTCCATACAACCAAGGCAGCGTGAAGGGCCACAATCCACCACAGAGTAGGAAAATAGAGTAGGAAAAAGGGGGGGTATAGGAAGGGGAACCACAAGGGTGGCAGAGGAGGAACCGAGGAGGGGGGGGGGAGAGAAGGCCAGCCGCCAAGGCCCAGCAATATGGGAAGAGAGACCGGACATACATTGGGGACAGTGACCACGAGCCTCCCACACACCAATTGGGGGAAAAGGGGCCAAGTCCCCGCATTAGTCCCACAAGGGGCCATGTCTGACAGCCGTACAATAGTGACAAATGTAAGTTAATATGAACTTGAAAAGCATAACATAAATGCATCTAAGGCAATGTATATCAATAATTAACATCAACCATAAGCATACAGATATTGACAAATATGAGAAATGGTACATAGATTGAGATCTAGAAATAAGAATAAACAGACACGTTGCACTAGAACATAACTTTAATCCTCAGGTCATTGGATTCACCGCCCTGGAGCATGTTCCTTTACATGCCAGGGGCGGCGATATTGATCAAAAGCTACTCCAACTTGAGACCAAGTGGATACATACCCTGGAGGCTACCAAATTTCCAGGGTTAAATGAATATATTAGTTTCAAATCTTTTCTTTAATTATGGCTCTTCATGAGAGTACTTGTTTACCTATTGTACTATCTCTCCTCCCATTTGTCCCCCCACCCTGAGGTCACCCCATGGATCCCTGGACCAATTTTTCCTACTCTATTTGGTGTCGTGGCAATGTGCTTGACTGGCCCCCCCTGTGGCGGATTGTGGCCCCTCACGCTGCCTTGGCTGTATGGACACCCAAGGGCGGCACTGTCCACCATCAGTGTCCGCCCGCCTTCAGCCACTGACATGAAGATGATCCCCTGATCATCATGATATCTTCTGGCATACTGTAGCACCACCGCTCTGGCCGGCTCTACAGTCTATTGAATACTCCGTGTCTTCCGCCATCCATGACGCGTCAGACTCTCCCGCACAGCCCCCTGGACCTTGTAGGCCCACGGAGCTATTGACGGGCGCATGCGCAGTGGCTCCACATGTCCGCTCACACGTTCGGTGACGTCAGATGCCGCTCGTGTGTGGGGGGCATAAGAGGCCGGCTCTCCCGGCCATTTCGCTGTCGGCGTTCAAGGGCACCTACACCCGCTGTGCTACACATTATGGTAAGCCTAAGTTCTACCTGGCACTCGCTTTTGTCGGCTCCTTTACTGCCCATGCTTCTTACATTCAGTCTGACGTTATGTCTCTTTTTTACAGTGCAGCCTCTCTGTGCCATTTATATCATCCCCAATGACTGTACCTTTACAGCTTAAACTACTTTAAATAGTATTATTGGACCCAATGGGTGAGTCTGTTTATCTCTCTCTATCCATCCTAGTACTCTTATGGGGCACTATACCTCATGGAATTTCGTATATATACTGCCACTGCAATATATCTCTTTGATGATGGTCCCATTACTATCTTTTACATGTTCTTACCCCTTCCTTTTTCTTCCTTACCTTCCAGTAATTTTTCACCAGCCATTCCTGTCGATATTTATGCCAGCTTATTGGGTGCCCTGATTCTTCCTCTGATATTATTTTTTACACTGTGAGTATTGTTGAGGTTATGTTAGCCCGATGTTAGTTTGGTCTGTATACCCAGATTGTCTCTGGGGTTCACCAGAACCATATAATTCACACAAAATTCTCTTTATTTGCCAGGTCCTCTTTTTTGCCCCCTGCAGCCTCCTATTTGCGCAGTGGAGCCTTGAATTCACCCGGGGACTGTCACGCCCACCCCCTGTGACCCACTGGTAGGTATTTTACCATCTAGGGCTATGAGGGTCCCTTTTGGGGTCACCCGCTGGGCGGAGAGTTGTTTCTTGGGTGATGGTGTCTGGGATGGCCATTCGCCACAGCAATCTTTATATGTGGGGAGATCTGTGATCATGTCTGACGACCCTATAATACATATTTATTTCATTTTTATCTTGTTAGCTTGAGATACACACTGTTATATCTTTTCTGATTGTCTTTTTTATTATAGAAGTCAGGATACTAATACAGGTATAACCAACTGTCCCTGAGGAAGCCAATTTTGGCAAAACATGTAGGACTTCAATACCTGTTTACAAGACCTGCCACCACGCTATAGGCTGGGTTTTGTAATATTGCTGTACAGTTCGTTTTGTATATTCCCCTTCTTGTATGTTCACACCCTTAATGTGTATAATTATTGTATACTCTTTTAAATTGTTTGTCAATAAAACATTATAACTTTTAATCAATGTATTCCAATAATTGTCTGGCACTGCGATAATCCCCTTATCTCTCTTTTACCATTGTTACCATTTTCATTGGGATGAGGTGCCGTATTATAACGAGGACTACCCAGTCATAAAACCCCTTTCTCTGGATATATATATTAGTGATGCTGAAGATACAGCTGGACCTGATAAATGATGCCATTACTACACTGGAGCAATGCCTTGTTTTTTCTGGGGGCCTGAAAAACATTAATTTGCCATCACAAGTTTGAACAATTTTTCATTCAAATGTACTTTTCATCTTGAAATGGTAGTTCTTCTTGAAGCCAACAAGCAGAAATAATTCTTAAAATTTAGTAACAGATATACATTTTCAGCAAGACAGAAACATGTGGCATGGCTAAAATAATAATTAACAAATAATTGTGCATGGTATTCATGACCATTATCCCCCCTTTTGGCAGATGTAGTCTCATCCCTGACAGTTTTGTGGGCCTTTGAAGGTAAACACATGTCTAATTATGGAAACATTACACTATATGGGGAAAAAAAATCAACATTTTATTGACCGATGCAGACATGTCACCAACAAGGTCCCTAAGAGATAATAATTGTCAGGTGGCATAACTCTCCAGTATCTACTAAAAGCTGAAATACCAGTTTTGGGTGGACTGACCATGTATTGGAACCTTGAGTGTAGTCGATTTCTAAGGTCTCTCTTTGTTCATGCATGTGTTCCCTTTTTACTGTAAAATCAAAAAACTGATTTTCCAGAATATACAAATCCAGTGGGTTTTCTTGTTTTTCCTTTGGTGTTTTTTTTTTTTTTTTTTTCGTTAATGTTAGTTTATGGTGTGATGTAATCATTTGCAGCTGCTTTCTCAAACCTATTGGCTCTGCTATGATGATGTTCTTTGTATTCTACACAAATATTTGTACTTAGTGGAAAACATACTTTTTTTTCTAAGGAATAACAATGCAATTTATGGCCTCTTCTGGTTTGGTTATAGAAACACTGGTTCAGTTTGTAGTGAACTCTTCCTTTTCAATCCATTTCAGAATGAAACAGATGTGTGTGAGTACCTTTGTAGGCTGAAAACAGCTGCTAGTTTCCTTGGAATAGACAAGTTTTAGACATGCATATTGGCATTGCAAGTACGTGGTCAGCTAAGAAAAGGGATGACTGTCGGCAATCTATCTTAAGGGACCTAGGTCACAAGCTGACATACAAGGGAGTTTTATGTAATTTATTGGAAACAATCTGGTCATCCAAGATTTTTTCCTGACTATATAGATCTCAGATGTTATCTATCATGGTCATTCCTATTGTGACACTCATACAAACATTTATATCTTACAAGCTTCCCTAATACGGTGAAGACCTTGCATTGAATTCATATTAGAAAAAATATTTTCCATCTATATTATGCTACAGTATTTCATTTAATATACAGTGGGGCAAAAAGGTATTTAGTCAGCCACCAATTGTGCAAGTTCTCCCACTTAAAAAGATGAGAGAGGCCTGTAATTGTCATCATAGGTATACCTCAACTATGAAAGACAAAATGTGGAAACTAATCCAGACAATCACTGTCTGATTTTTGAAAAAATTTATTTGCAAATTATGGTGGAAAATAAGTATTTGGTCACCTACAAACAAGTAAGATTTCTGGCTCTCACAGACCTGTATCTTCTTCAAGAGGCTCCTCTGTCCTCCACTCACTATCTGTATTAATGGCACCTGTTTGAACTTGTTATCAGTATAAAAGACACCACCTGTCCACAGCCTCAAACAGTCACACTCCAAACTCCACTATGGTGAAGACCAAAGAGCTGTCGAAGGACACCAGAAACAAAATTGTAGACCTGCACCATGCTGGGAAGACTGAATCTGCAATAGGCAAGCAGCTTGGTGTGAAGAAATCAACTGTGGGAGCAATAATTAGAAAATGGAAGTCATTCAAGACCACTGATAATCTCCCTCGATATGGGGCTCCATGCAAGATCTCACCCCGTGGGGTCAAAATGATCACAAGAATGGTGAGCAAAAATCCCAGAACCACATGGGGGGACCTAGTGAATGACCTGCAGAGAGCTGGGACCAACATAACAAAGGCTACCATCAGTAACACACTACGCCGCCAGGGACTCAGATCCTGCAGTGCCAGATGTGTCCCCCTGCTTAAGCCAGTACATGTCCTGGCCCGTCTGAGGTTTGCTAGAGAGCATTTGCATGATCCAGAAGAGGATCGGGAGAATGTCATATGGTCAGATGAAACCAAAGTAGAACTGTTTGGTAGAAACACAACTCATCGTGTTTGGAGAAGAGAGAATGCTGCATGGCAACCAAAGAACACCATACCTACTGTGAAGCAAGGGGGTGGCAACATCATGCTTTGGGGCTGTTTCTCTGCAAAGGGAAGAGGACGACTGATCCGTGTACATGAAAGAATGAATGGGGCCATGTATCATGAGATTTTGAGTGCAAACCTCCTCCCATCAGCAAGGGCATTGAAGATGAAACGTGGCTGGGTCTTTCAGCATGACAATGATCCCAAACACACCGCCCGGGCAACGAAGGAGTGGCTTCGTAAGAAGGTCCTGGAGTGGCCTAGCCAGTCTCCAGATCTCAACCCCATAGAAAACCTTTGGAGGGAGTTGAAAGTCCTTGTTGCCCAGCGACAGCCCCAAAACATCATCGCTCTAGAGGAGATCTGCATGGAGGAATGGGCCAACATACCAACAACAGTGTGTGACAACCTTGTGAAGACTTACAGAAAACGTTTGACCTCTGTCATTGCCAACAAAGGATATATAACAAAGTATTGAGATGAACTTTTGATATTGACCAAATACTTATTTTCCACCATAATTTGCAAATAAATTCTTTCAAAAATCAGACAATGTGATTGTCTGGATTTGTTTACACATTTTGTCTCTCATAGTTGAGGTATACCTATGATGACAATTACAGGCCTTTCTCATCTTTTTAAGTGGGAGAACTTGCACAATTGGTGGCTGACTAAATACTTTTTTGCCCCACTGTATTTACAAACAAAGGTTACCACCTCACTGCAAATCCCTTTGTAAATTATGTTATGAAACTATCATATTAAATCTAATATCCAGTGAGCAGGAAGCTAACCTAAGCCCTGTACACACGGGCTGAATGTCAGACGACATCAGCTGGTTAGAAAAAAAAAAATGTCTGACATTCGGCCCATGTGCATGAGAGACAGTTTGACAGAAGCCGGCCATGTGGCCAGCTTCTGCCTGACAAGCATGCTGGAAAACCAGCGCTGATCAGTGTGTTCTGGCAGGGGCTATCCCCCTGTCAGAACAGAACAGCTCAGCGGATGGTAAGTACAGCGGCTTTGACTGGAGCCGACAGTTTTTTTCCCTTCAACCAGGCTTTACTCTCCTCCATCTCGGGATGAACCTTTTTTCCTTTCTTTGTTGGAAAGAAAGGTCAAATGTATTGTAAAATGGAGCTGACTTACCAACTTGATCATTGAAAGGGCATGATGGCAAGACCAGGACACTCCACCATGCCCTTAAGACCCCTTTCACACTGATGCGTTTTTCATGCGCTTTTGGGCTAAAAATAGCACTTGTAAAGCGCCTGAAAAACGTCTTCCCTGCAGTCTCAATGTGAAAGCCCGAGTGCTTTTACACTGAGGCGATGCGCTGGCAGGACATTAAAAAAACTCCTGCAAGCAGCATCTTTGGAGTGGTGTATACACCGCTCCTAAAACGCTCCTGCCCATTGCAATAAATGGGCGGCGCCGGCAAAGCGCCGCTGCAGTGGCGCTTTTGTGGGTCTTTTTAACCCTTTTTCAGGCGCTAGCGGGGGTTTAAAGCGCCCCGCTAGCGGCCGAAAACCTCTGCAAAAACGACGGTAAAGCACCGTTTTACCGTCAATGCCCGCCCGCTTCAGTGTGAGCAGGGCCGGATTTGCCACAAGGCCACCGAGGCCAGGCCTCGGGGCGGCAGTGGTGCAGGGGCGGCGCCGCTCCTGCGGTGACTTCGCGGCCGCCCCCCCTTCAGGCTGCCCATTGAGTCGATTAAGGGCACCGGTGCCCTTAGAAATGATGGCCGCGAGCCGCCCACTACTGCGCATGTGCCGTTCCGAAGCCGGCCGGGCTCGGGAAAGCTCGTACGTGCTCGGCTGGGCGGTGCATGCGCAGTAGCGTGATTACGCTGCCCGGCGCCATTTTTGAAAAGATCGAGGAGTAATGTCAGTGGTGCGGCGGCGGGGGAGAGAGATGACATCTCTCATTGCCCGCACCGCTGTTCCACCCTCCTCCATCTGGTGGCAGCCAGGCAGCGTGACAAGTGACATCTCCATAGGGTGGCAGTGTGGCAAGTGACATCTCCATAGTGTGGCAAGTGACATCTCCATCTGGTGGCAGTGTGGCAAGTGACATCTCCATAGTGTGGCAAGTGACATCTCCATCTGGTGGCAGCGTGGCAAGTGACATCTCCATCTGGTGGCAGTGTGGCAAGTGACATCTCCATAGTGTGGCAAGTGACATCTCCATCTGGTGGCAGCGTGGCAAGTGACATCTCCATCTGGTGGCAGGCAGGCAGGCAGCATGGCACATGACATCTCAATCTGGTGGCAGGCAGCGTGGCAAGTGACATCTCCATCTGGTGGCAGGCAGTGTGGCAAGTGACATCTCCATCTGGTGGCAGGCAGCGTGGCAAGTGACATCTCCATCTGGTGGCAGGCAGCGTGGCTAGTGACATCTCAATCTGGTGGCAGGCAGCGTGGCTAGTGACATCTCCATCTGGTGGCAGCGTGGCAAGTGACATCTCCATCTGGTGGCAGCGTGGCAAGTGACATCTCCATTTGGTGGCAGCGTGGCAAGTGACATCTCCATCTGGTGGCAGCGTGGCAAGTGACATCTCCATCTGGTGGCAGCGTGGCAAGTGACATCCCCATCTGGTGGCAGCGTGGCAAGTGACATCCCCATCTGGTGGCAGGCATAGTGGCAAGTGACACGCTCAGGGCTCCCAATGATTCTGCATTATGGTGAGTTGAACTATTTCATTTTACATTATAATGATAGAAATAATGTGTTTCATTCATCCTGACACCATAACAACCATGGTGCCGGGGATGATTGAAGCACTAACACCAGCCATTGCCTTGAAAATTTGCCTGCGAAAAATCCTTACCCCTCGCGCGCTTACCCTGAAGTATTTTTAGTCTGTACAATTAAAGCCAGTTATTTTCAGTGTTCTCGTGTGTGGAGATATGTTTTTAACTGATCTATTGTAGCAGTCATCGATAAAGGACAAGAATGGTGGTGTGTGTGTGTGTGTGTGTGTGAGTGTGGGGGGGGGGCGGCATTGAAGGACCCGGCCTTGGGGCGGCAAAGGAAGTAAATCCGGGCCTGAGTGTGAGAGCAGCCTAATTGACCTGTGCATGCAGCCTAATTGACCTCTGCATGCTGTAGCTGGATAGCACGGCAACATCACTAAACAGAGGAAATGATGCCCTGCCTGAGGACAGACCATGTCCACCTTTGCCTGTGGACACAGATGCTGCTGGCCCTCCACAGTGCCATGGGAACATCTGCCTCTCCTTGTTGGCCTCCCAGACATGATGGGGGGCGCGGTGCTTATTACCGAAATGTAATAACCACAGGGAAATGTGTAGTTGGATGCACTTTATTCAATGAAAAGTGGTGTTTGGGGCACTTTACCTTGAGGACTCACTCCACAGACACACTCCACTACACTACAATATACTGCAGTAAAACTGCACTGATACACTTCAATATACTGCAGTAAAACTGGACTGACGCACTTCAGTATACTGCAGTAAAAGTGCACTAACACACTTCAATAAACTGCAGTAAAACTGCACTAATGCACTTTCATATACTGCAGTAAAACTACACTAATGCATGTTAAAAAGGTGCACTAAGGCAATTCAATATTCTGCAGTAAAAGTGCACTAACACATTTCAATATACTGCAGTAAAAATGCACTAATGCACTTCAATATACTGCCCTGATACACTACACTGACATTTCTGACAGTTTGACATTAAGAGAAACAGGTCCTTTGAGAAAAAAAATTATGGTACTGTATTCTTAGTTGTTACAAAGTACACTGCATAATAAAAAAAAATATAAATAACATACATACATGACATTTTGTGTCAAAAATGTTGCCTTATTGCTTTTTCTAATAAATCATTTATAAACAGCTTATTATCTGCAGGATTGGTTATGTGACATGTAGTTGAGAAGGTGGTGGGCTGCTGTTAAATCAATTTGTTTATATCTTAAAATCCTTCTGAACTTATGCTGAGGAATAGCAAAAGCTAAATAGAGATAAAACAAAGCAAAACAAGAAAAATTACCAGTTATACAATTAAAAGTATAGTCTCAGAGTATCACCTTACCCAACCCCCAGGGCTGGACTTACAATTGGGATTGACTGGGCTCAAGCCCATGGGCCCCGTCCAATAGGGGGCCCCGCGGGCAGGGCCGGATCCATGGCAAACACCCGCCCGCTAGCCAGCCCGTTTCGTCGGTACCGCTGCTTATTTCACGGTGACTGATCAGGCTTGTGTTTATCTCCACTTTCTGATAGCGGTGGAACGCACCATAGGGCGGATGTGATGTCATCAGCCAGAAATGATGACCGCGTTGCCTCCCATGTCTTGCATCATTTCCGGCTGATTACATCACGTCCGCCCTATGGTGCGTTCCACCGCTACCAGGAAGTGGGAGTACACAAGCCCGATCGGTCGCCGTGAAATAAGCAGCGGTGCTGGTGAAACGGGCTTGCTAGCGGGCGGGAGTTTGCTGCCCCCCTGAATGTGCCCCTGAATGTTAGAAATCATGGGGCCCCCATACATCCTACCTGACGGGGCCCCCTTTGACCTGGTGGCAAGTGACACCCTGCATCAGCTGACAAGTCACACCCTGCATCCGCTGACAAGTGACGTGACAAGTGACACCCTGCATCCGCTGACAAGTGACACCCTACATCCGTTGACAAGTGACGTGACAAGTGACACCCTGCATCAGCTGACAAGTGACACCCTGCATCTGCTGACAAGTGACGTGACAAGTGACACCCTGCATCCACTGACGAGTGACACCCTGCATCCACTGACAAGTGACATGGCAAGTGACACCCTGCATCCACTGACGAGTGACACCCTGCATTGCTGACAAGTGACATGGCAAGTGACACCCTGCATCCACTGACAAGTGACACCCTGCATCGCTGACAAGTGACGTGGCAAGTGACACCCTGCATCCGCTGACAAGTGACACCATGCATCCGCTGACAAGTGATGTGACAAGTGACACCCTGCATCCACTGACAAGTGACACCCTGCATCGCTGACAAGTGACGTGGCAAGTGACACCTTGCATCCGCTGACAAGTGACGTGGCAAGTGACAATCCGCAATGTGTGGCAAGTGACAATCCGCATCTGAAGGCAGGTGATGTTGGCAAGCGACATCTTCAGGCTCCGACTGATTCTGCTTATGGTGAGTTGAACTATTTTATTTCGTATAACAATGTAATAATAGAAATATTGCACTTCAATCATTTTTTTTGCGATACGGCACTGCGTCGATTTAACTGACAATTGGGCAGTTGTGTGATGCTGTACCCAAACACTCGGCTACTCTCGGCTCCGCTCGGGACTGCGAGAGGACCCGAGAGCCGCCGAGAGGACCCGAGAGCTGCCGAGATACAGAGGACTCTGTATCTCGGCAGCGCCATTTTTAAACTTCAAGACTGCAATGACAAGGCTGCAAATGACAAGGCTACACTGATAAGGCTGCAATGACACTGGATAAGGCTGCAGATGGACACTGATAAGGCTGCATTAATGGGCATTTAAATGTAATTTTTTTCCTTAAACTTCCCTCCTAAAAGAGTTTTTCCTTAAAATTCCCTCCTAAACTTGGGGTACGTGTTATACGCTGGCGCGTGTTATACGCCGATAAATACAGTAATGTATAGAAGGTAGGGCCCGAAAGTGACTCAAGCCCAGGGGCCCCCACCACCCTAAGTTCTGCCCTGCCAACCCCACTGCTAAATCCCTAGAGAGCCTTAATCAGACTATCTGTAACTATTTCAGCATTAGACCAGAAGTCTGTGTGGGATACAGGATATTTCATTTTCCTGAGGTATCCATATAATTTTTCAGTATTGTACCACATTGTGTACTGAAATATCTTCATTATGACTTTAAAGCACATCTAAACACAAAAGTAAACTGTATTACTATATATTGCACCTTACCAATTCTTATGCTGGCCATACACTATACAAAAAAATTGTCCGAAATTCGGTCATTTAGCCATTTAATGGGCACAAAGTCGAAAATCGTTGGGACATTTTTCAGCTGAAAAAAACAAAGGACAAGTTTGGAAATTTTCTGCCGAATGAACGATAAATTGAAAGGTTAATGTGTTTGCTGTCCAAACTGTTTGCACTAGGTATATGTAAAAAAAACTAACAAAAGATGGATTCATTTTTGTCCACTGAACAATTTATCGTTCAATGCATGTTGGCACTATCGTTTGCTCTCATGGTCAAATGTTTGTTTTTCCAAAACGGGTTCAGCCGATTTTTCGTATAGTGTATTGCCAGCATTAGATGTGGTGGGTGTATTAGTTTTCTTTTTTTAGGCTTTTTTCCTTTTTTTTTCACCTGGCGATCCTGTCAGTAAGTCTGTCATTTTTCAACTTCCTTTGACAAACAAAGCTGTCCAGCAAAAGTGGCATCATACATGTAGACAGAAGGCAGAGACAAACCATTTAACACTGACAGATGTGCTTACATAGTCAGTCAACCTATATTTGTTTATTTAAAACCTTTTTTCCAAAAGGAAAACAAAATGCTGCTATAACTGATTATAAATTGGTAGCTCAAGCTCAGCTTTAATTTGTTAGTCAAGGGCATCTAAACCTGCTAGCCCATCTAACACTACCCTCTTTGCAGAATAACAATGCTGCTGTCCAAGGGTGGCTCCATTGCTTCCATCACCAGGTGAAAATAAGCCAAAAAAAGGAAGAAAACTAGTGCAACCACCACATCTAAGGATTGATATGATGCAATACATTTATTTTTTTTGGGGGGGGGGGGTGATGTTTGTATACACTTTGAGTTGATTAAGTGAATGTTCTGTAGCTAAATATTTAAACCAAGTGTAAAAGAATCATTTGATGTAAGATATTGTATGCTTTGTTGCATGCAATTTGTCTAATAGCATCAGTCTATATAACAGGACTTTCAGATCTTCCAAAGAGGGGGCTGTAGTGATTTTACCAACAACAATGACTATAATTTGCCATTTTATCAATGTTGATTTGGAATGTTCTTTTTTTCCTCCTGTCCCTGATTGATCAATGTTTTGTGTTTTTTTTTTTTTTGTTTTTTTCAACAAAATGTGTGTTTGTAATGCCGCATACACACAAGCGGACTTTACGGCAGACTTGGTCTGGCGGACTGGACTCCTTCGGATAATTTGTTCGTGTGTGGGCTCCAGCGGACTTTTTTTTCCCAAAAGTTCGATGGACCTAGAAGTAAAACATGTTTCAAATCTTTCCGACGGACTCGAGTCAGGTCGAAAAATCCACTCGTCTGATTGCTAGTCCAACGGACTAAAACCGACGCTAGGGCAGCTATTGGCTACTGACTATCAACTTCCTTATTTTAGTCCGGTCGTACGTCATCACGTACGAATCCGTTGGACTTGATCGTGATCGTGTGTGTCCAAGTCCGTCCGTTTGTAAGTCCGGCGCACCTACGCTACAATTCCGTCGGAAAGATCGTCGGACCGAGTCTCCCGTAAAGTCTGCTCGTGTGTACACGGCATAAGATTGCCTGTCATTATTCCCTCAGTATCATAATTTAGGTAAAACAAAAGTGATAATGGAAGGTATAAGTGATATGATTTATGCTATATACTGCAATCTGGAACACATCATCATGTTGTATCCTTATCAGGCGGAGTGCTTGCCAGCATCATTTATTGTACAAAGTAATGCATGTCTGCCTACAGAGCGATTCGTTTGCTGACTAAGATGATCTTATGTATTAATTAATTTAAGCTTTAAATCCGTAGAAGGTTCTCAAGACAAAAGAATTCTGTATATTTTCTGTATTCATCACAGATGTGTGTAACATTAATTTTTGTTTCACTTGAGTTTAAACCTTGTTTCATTCATGGTTGCTTTTTAAGACATCTGATTGTGTGACTTCAAAATCCTTTTTAAATATTATGCATGATGTGCACCTATTGTGTTTTTGTGTAAACTGGTAGTTTGCCCGTTCTTCCTTTGTTACCTATGGTTCCTCTTCACGTAATGCTGTGTATATAATCATTAATACATAATCAACACAGGAAGTTTGGCGTTTTAGGCCCCTTTCACACAGGGTGGATCCGTTTGAGCGGAAACCGCCTGCTCAGCGGGGGATCTCTCTGCTCATCCCAGCTCATCAGGTGGATGACAGGATCGTGCATAGCAGCGCGGACAAGGACAGAGCCTGCTCTCTATGGGGCGGTCAGATGGAAACGGACTGCATGTCTGTTTTCATCCGACTGAAATCCAACCTGACCTGCTAGGTGAATAGTGAATGTATTGGCACATGTCTGTTTTCAGATCGGATGCCCGGTGGGTGTCAGCAGACACATGTCCGCTGACATCCACCTCCCCATAGAGGACAATGGGTGGTCCTATGGGGTCTGCCTAAAAAACAGACAGGTGGACCAGATAGATCCGCTGGTGTGAAAGGGGCCTAGGTGATACCCGTTTTAGCAAGTATAAAGAATAAGTCCACTTTTTATACCATGTTACATTTTATATTTAGGGTGTAACAAATGACATGGAGCCAAGCTACCACCCCCAAACCGCTGCTCCTAAATAGAGTGGAGACACCCTAAGACAGGAAGTGTGTTACTGGTTGGTTGGATCACCGGGTGAAACAAAGAAAAAAGCAGAAGAAAAAGAAAACAAATGTAGCTACTACATCTAAGGATTGGTAAGATGCAAAACGCTAAATTCTTTTTTTTCTTTGGGGGTGGGGGGGTTTACATATGCTTTGAGTTGATCACGTAGAAGTTCTCTAACAAAATAGTTAGACCAAGTGTAAAAGAACCATTTGTTTGTTTGGTGTTTAGATGCATGTAATTTGTTTAACAGTATCGGTCTATATAACAGGACTTTCAGATCTTACAAAGAGGGAGCTGTAGTGATTTTACCAACAATAAAAATTTTTTTGCCATTTTATCATTTGGTGATTATAAATGTTCTTACTTAAAGCGTTTTTTTCCCCTCTTGTCCCTGATTCTAGAATGTCTTGTGTTTTTGTTCAACAAAATGTGTGTTTGTAATGCCCCATACACACGATCAGACATTCCGTCAGAAAAAACTTGGATGGTTTTTCCAACGGAATACCGCTCAAGCTTGCCTTGCATACACATGGTCACACAAAAGTTCTCTGAACTTTCGACCGTCAAGAACACGGTGACGTTCAACGCTACGACAAGCCTAGAAAATGAAGTTCAATGCTTCCGAGCATGCGTCAAATTGTTTCCGAGCATGCGTGATTTTTTGCGTGTCCAAATTGCATACAAACAAACTCATTTTTGGATAGGAACTTTTTCCGACCGAAAAATAGAAAACCTGCTCTCAATCTGTTGCTGGCTGGAATTATGCCAGCAAAAGTCCAATGGAGCATACACACGGTCGGAAGTTCTAACCAAAAGCTCACATCCGACTTTTGCTGGGGGACTTTCTGATCGTGTGTACGGGGCATAAGATTCCTTATCATTATTCTCTCAGAATTGTGTATTATAATTTAGTTAAAGTGTTAATTATCTACTAGCATGGAAGATATAAGTGATATGATTTATTATATATACTGCAATCTGGAACACATCATCACATTGTATCCTTGCCAGACTGGCTGCTTGCCAGCATCATTTACTGTACAAAGTAACACAGCTCTGCCTATGGAGTGGTTAGTTTTCCAATAAACACTAAGGTGATTTTATGTGTTAATTATTTTAAGCTAATTTTAAACTTTAGAATGTCTTGGTTTTTTTTTTCAATAAATTATGTGTTTGTAAGATTCCCTGTCATTATTCTGAGTCGTTTATCAGCAGCAGTTTTTTTGCATCATGGTCTTATTTCATTGTTATACATAATTTAGTTAAAGCTTTAATTATCTACTAGCATGGGAGACATAAGTGATATGATTTATGATATATACTGCAATCTGAAACACATCATCGTGTTGTAGCCTTGTTAGGCTGGCTGCTTGCCAGCATCATTTACTGTACAGAGCAATGGATTTCTTTGCATAAAGAGCGGTTTGTTTTCCCATAAATGCTGGACTAAGGTGTTACTCTATATATATGATTATTTCAAGCTTTTGAAATAATTATTACTGAACTAATACTTAAAACACGGAATTGGTGGTTCATCTCTCTCTGACAGCTCCTGTAACTTTTATAATTTATTGATCACAGAATTGTTGGTTCTCCCTGAGATCTCCTGTGGGTTCTGCCCAATGACTCCTGTCACTCCACCTAAACAACCAGAGATCTGTGAATGAATAAACTACAAGCCCCATCAGCCACCATGACAGGTCAAATGAAAAGACCTGTGTATATTAAATGAAAGTCCTGTGCATTGCAACCCAGTCCACTAATATTGGCTGCAATGCTCTGCAGGCTCATATGCAAAGTTCCCACAAATATGGGTGCATTTATTTATTTTGAAAAAGGTGGACTTTAATGTGTTTGATGTGGACTTGCAACCAAGCTAGGGACATTCAAGTATATATAGCTTTTTTAACAAGCAGTTAATTAGCTTTACAACAAACTCTTCCTGACCTCCGTAGCTGCATAAGAAAGAAATCTTTGTAGAAGTTTGTAAAAGTCTAGCATTGAATCTAAAATTTAATCAAACAATGAAGAAAATACAATGATCAGTTGTAACATTAAGTTTACTGACAGCTTAAGTGAATAACATGGATTATCTTGTTACAATGGCATCTGAACGTTATGGGATATATTAGGCAGCAAGTAAAGATGTTGTCCATGAAGTTAATGTGTTAAATACAGAAAAAATGGGCTTCACAATTTGTTGTGTATGGAGCTACGTAGCCACAGACCAGTCAGGGTGCCCGTGCTGACCAGTGTCCACAGCCAAAAGTCCTTACAATGGTCACATAAGCATCAGAGCTGGACTACAGAGCAATGGAAGAAGGTGGCCTGTTCTGATGAATCACATTTGCTTTTACATAATGTGTATGATTGGTTGTGTGTGGGTTGCTTGCATGGGGTAGACATGGAGCCACTATGCAGTATTGGAAGAAGGCAAGCAGGAAGAGGCAGTTTTGGCATTTTGTTCTGATGAGAAACTTGGTCTCGCCATTCATGTGGCTGTTACTTTGACACGCAACACCCACGTAAACAGTGTTGCTGAACAACTGCAAATGTTATTTGCTGACAGCAGTTTCCTCTTTCAGCAGAATAATACACCCTGCAAAAATGGTTCAAGAATAGTTTGAGGAACACAAGTTCAAGGTAATGACTTGGTCTCCAAATTCTGAAGATTCATCAAGCATCTGAGGGATGAGCTGCTAAAGCAAGTCTGATCTATGGAGGCTATGCCTCTCAACTTACAAGACTTAAAGGATCTGCTAATGTTGGCTTGGTGCCAGATACCGCAGCATACAGTACCTCCAGGGGTCTAGTGGTATCCATACCACAATGGGTCAGGGCTATTTTAGTGCCGAAAGGGGCTGTTTTGGAGGCAAAACCATGATCTATTCAATACAGTATTAGGTGGGTCATTATAATAGTATGGCTTATTGTTGTATAGAGATATTGTATATAGAAGATATTTGATCATTGTTTCAGTTCCATTATTTATTTTTAGCAGTATTCAGGGCTGAACATTTATTAAAGCGTAACATTCTCCTTTGGGTGATCTATGTGCATTGCAAGGATTATAACAATCTTTGTTGCAGATTCCTACCTTTTGTTATTCTGAATAAATCCCTCTATGTTCCTCTGTGCTGAGTGGGTCTAATGGGAGTGGTTTCATAATTATCTATCGGCTGTGGCACCTGCAAAGCACTAATGAGTAAATCTTCTGGGCCTGCATCCCTTTAGACGTGTTCCTATTGAGAGTATCTCACCAAAAATTACATTTTTGTTGCAGGGCATGCCTGAAATCTGACTTGTATCTTAGGCAGACTTCTGGGAAAATTGTTGAGCCAATCACACAAGCAGAAAATTATGTTTCTGGGGGATGGTCAGTACAACTCCAGGTTGCCATATTGCACTGCATTTTCAGAAAATTACAGCGGCTGCAGATTGAAAAGGAAAGGTCATTTTTAATAACATTCAATTTAACTATGTGTCTGTGTGTTTGCAATTGTTTTTCCCACGAAAGTGGAGTTCCCCTCTAAAGTAAATCATGCAATCTACGCCTGAATAATTTCCTTCCCATGAGAAAACAGGGCTTTCTCCTTTTTATTTTGAACTTTAAAAAGTAAAAGTCCTACTTGAGAGAAAATCCCACCAAATGCCTATATTATGCATTTTAATCAGCCAGAAAAGCCTTTTATTTACTCCACTATTGTTTAAGGCCAGTTCACACTAAATGCAGTGATAGCCGTTTTACCGCATGGTAAAATGTCAGTCACCACAGGGACTCACAGGAAACAATTGTTTCCTATGTGTCCCATTCACACTGCAATGCAGGCTAGCGCTGCACTGCAGCGTGCTGCATTATATCACAGCACAGCGGCCTGAATCGCAAAGGCCTTGCAGTGCAGCATGCCACCTGACATTTCAGTGAATCAAGTGTACATTTTTTACACTTCAAATAAAGCTTGTACAAAACAACAAAAAGGGGACTGTGTGGAGCGCTGAATTGTGCACCACACTGCCCCTAGCCAGCTGGCAAAACAGGGAGGCTGGAGTGCTGAATCCCTCCGGCTGCTCTGTCCATTGACTGTGAGCTTGTGTGAATTTGCCTTTAGTTTCACTGTTTTACTGATGTCTGACACTATGACTTTAAAGGTAAATCCTTCCAACTGCCATTCCATTGTTCAATATGGCATCATCTGCATTAAAGTTGAAACTAAACCCTTCGATTTAATGGTTTCCCAAAACAGTTACTTTCAAGGCCTGCTGTGAATGATAACTGTTACATTTGAGTGTGCTCTCAACTGGACTGTCAAGCCATCAAATGGCTGTTGGCTGATATCTTTTATCTATTATTTTGAGCCAATCTTACCCTTAAGTTAGTTGCTGCCACCTATGATAATATAAATCACCCAAAAAAATAGATAAATGATTTGTGCTGCTCTCAACTCCACTCAGTATACCTTTGCGCAAACTCAACTGTGCATCTATACCAAAAAGGTTCAAAAGTCTGCAAAAGTCCTGCACTTGTATGAATAAATCAATCAATAAGTAAATTGATGAATCAAAAGAATCATAGATTTAATTTCAACTCTTAATTTGCAGCAATCAAAAATCCATAAGTGTCCTCTGCCTTTCTCTGTGGACACACTCTCATCTTGGTGAATGGACCTTTTAATTATAAATTATCTAATAGTGCAATTTTTGCTTCATGCCAAGAATAGCTATATACAGATGTCACTCTCTTATAGATCTTTCTTTTTCCAGAATGACACTCAAAGCAAACAAAGAAACTGCATAGTGTTCTCCATTTTATATAAACACATTTTATTAAAAAACAAATGCACTTTGCACTCACATAATATAGTGTTCATTATAGATTGTTTAAAAAAACTCTGCCTGAGTATCATCACTCAAGGAGTATTAGTGTGGACAGGTACCCAGTAGGGATGAGCCGAACACCCCCCTGTTCGGTTTGCACCAGAACATGCGAACAGGAAAAAAGTTCGCTCGAACACGCGAACACCGTTAAAGTCTATGGGACACGAACATGAATAATCAAAAGTGCTAATTTTAAAGGCTTATATGCAAGTTATTGTCATAAAAAGTGTTTGGGGACCCGGGTCCTGCCCCAGGGGACATGTATCAATGCAAAAAAAAGTTTTAAAAACGGCCGTTTTTTCAGGAGCAGTGATTTTAATAATGCTTAAAGTCAAACAATAAAAGTGTAATATCCCTTTAAATTTCGTACCTGGGGGGTGTCTATAGTATGCCTGTAAAGGGGCGCATGTTTCCCGTGTTTAGAACAGTCTGACAGCAAAATGATATTTCGAAGGAAAAAACCCATTTAAAACTACCCGCGGCTATTGCATTGCCGACAATACACGTAGAAGTTCATTGATAAATGAAATGCCGTTTTTTTTTTTTTTTTGGCGCGGGGTTCCCCTTAATATCCATACCAGACCTGAAGGGCCTGGTATGGAAATTATGGGGGACTCCCACGTAATTTTTTTTTTTTTAATTTTGGTTCGGGGTTTCCCTGTGGGGAATTCCCATGCTGTTTTTATCAATGAACTTCTATGTGTATTGTCGGCAATGCAATAGCCGCGGGTGGTTTTAAATGGGTTTTTTCCTTCGAAATGTCATTTTGCTGTCAGACTGTTCTAAACACGGGAAACATGCGCCCCTTTACAGGCATACTATAGACACCCCCCAGGTACGAAATTTAAAGGGATATTACACTTTTATTGTTTGACTTTAAGCATTATTAAAATCACTGCTCCTGAAAAAACGGCCGTTTTTAAAACTTTTTTTTGCATTGATCCATGTCCCCTGGGGCAGGACCCAGGTCCCCAAACACTTTTTATGACAATAACTTGCATATAAGCCTTTAAAATTAGCACTTTTGATTTCTCCCATAGACTTTTAAAGGGTGCTCTGCGGCATTCGAATTTGCCGCAAACACCCCAAATTGTTCGCTGTTCGGCGAACTTGCGAACAGCCAATGTTCGAGTCGAACATGAGTTCGACTCGAACTCGAAGCTCATCCCTAGTACCCAGACTCCAGTCCATTCACAGATCTACAAGGTCTACAAGGCAGTGTGGAGATACCTCCTACTCCTATGTTCTTCTTACTCCACCCTACGCGTTACATCATTGATAACTTATGATTTGTGTCGAAGGCATGTGGCAGGTGTCAGAACTGATCACATGTGCAGCACTATGGTAACTGCAGATCAAACAGAGGTTAAGATTGCTGCTTCCTTGGCAGCAAAGGATAGGAGGGTTTAGTTTTGCTTTAAAGCTGATAGATGCATGAGTAATGAGGTAAGAGAAATCTGTGAAACACCCTTTGAAATTAAATCTGACTTAAAATGGAACTAAACTGAAAAAAAGAATTGCAAGGTGGGTAGGGATTTTTGATAAAAGAGACACATTGAGAATCTTCTGTGAAAAAATTCTCTTTCCCTTTGAATATTTTATCTTTCTCTGTACATTGTACAGCACATGCGTCATGCATTGTACACTTTCAGCTCATTCATCTGAAAGATGCTGAGGACTGAGCCAGGTGCTGAGAACAGTGTAACTCGTGCCCATGAGCAGGGGTTACATCATCTATAGCTAAGGTATCTTGAGATACCTCTGTTGGAGCCGACGTGACCAGCGAAACTGGTCAGGTTCTCTTTTTTCCCTCACCTTCCAGCACTCTGGGGAGGCTCCCCCCAAGTGATCTATAGGATGGACCAGACTACCTGTGCCTGAAATGGTTGGCCAAGTATTTTCTACATTACTGGGAGAAATGTGGGTTTTTGGACTGCATGCCTTAGCTGGTGTCACATGGAATGGTAACTTTGTGGCTTAAAGTGATCCCTGGTGTAAGGGCCATTGTTGTGAACTGGGAAAGGCTCAACTTCTGATTCTGGAATGTATTTCATTTACTTACACATATGGTGCTCACATGTTACATTCATACATATGATAGTGAAGATCCTTTTCCTGTGGAGCCTTCCATTATTGCCACATTAATGCAGTGGAAATCCTCTATGAAATCCTCTATGACACATGGACAAATTGAGTTTGGAACTTCTCCTGTGTAATTTCTCAAAATTGCACAGTATTTAAGTGAGGATAAAACAAGATTGGATTGAGTCTTTGGTCTGGACTTTCTCTGTTACATTCACACAATTTCTATACGCAGTACCGCAGTACAGATATATAAGTGAATAACGTGTTTATCTAGAGACACAATTACCCTCAAGTGGTCAAGTTTGGGACAATAAGGAGACATTGAAAGAACACACATGGGATGATATATGGTTCTTGGAGGGTATATTAGGTATATGTGCAGAGGTAGAGCGTCGGACAGGTTTTCATTCTCAATTCATTTTTTTGCATCATCTATGGCTGCCCAAAGGTCAAAGTAAATGACAAGGGATCCAGAAGAAGTGGCAGGGGAGTTGGTGGTGATGGGTGACTGAGTGGTAACTGCCAGCCTGGATCGGATGGTAGTGGAAGAGGGCACTCCTGTGGTATAGTTTGCCATAATCCAGCCTTATTGTATCTTAAGTTTTATAAGTGTGCTAAGGGAAATGCATTGTATCAGTCTGGTGTTTGGTTTGTTTTTATATGTCTGACATACTGTAATTTGATAAAGCAAAATCTTCCAAATCCACAGCTTTTTACTGGCGTCAGTCCTAAGACTCCCCCTGTTCATGAAATCTTTAATAAGATCCTTTTATCCTCCTCTTCATACTTCAGACCTAAAATAGCATATATAAATGCTGGTTTTAAAACACAAACTTTTATTTAACTCTACCAGTGCCTGGTCCTCAATGTCTAGTTACAATATTTTACAAGTGGCTTCAAATCTTTTATAAAGTCAAACCAAACCACAATTTAGAAACACAACTAGTTAAAAGCAGTCTGCACATTTATTTATTTTTTTTATCTCTAAAACTTTTCCTGAGCCACCCAGCAGCAGCAGGCCTGCATGTAATCAGTATGCAAATGATGACTTTTAGTTAAGAGTTTTTTTTACATGTAAGTGCATTTTACTCTGTTAAATGAATACCAATTATATGGTGAGCACTATGTTGTTTCTTTTTGTTTTCCTTGTGCTTGCCTAAGTGGTTTTATCCTGGAAGCTTTGACATCTTTACCACCATTCGAGGCGTGATCACATTCTGGCCCCAAAAGCGATATGTCTGCAAGACCTTGTTGCTGAAAGGTAATTTCTTTCAGGTGAGTGGTAGTGGGACTCACAGGAACACAAATACTCAGGTTTGTTTCAGCAATTATGAAAGACACCAAAAGGTTTATGATTAATGTTTTTAGGGCACAATTGATTGTTTTGAAGTCTTTTATGGATATATGTTTGGACTGTTCTTTTGAGTTTATATGAATTTTTGTTGGACCCAAGTAAGTCTGAACACCAATTATTATTTGCATACACAAGTGGCTCACATTTCCTATCATAATTGATGATTGTTTATTAGGATTAAGTTTCTATACAACATATTATGCTTGTTTTATTTGTGGCACAGCATTTCTTTCTTTACAAAGTGGTATATCTGTATTTTTCATTTTGGATAAGAGTGTGGTGGGAGTTCCACAATAACCCTCTAAAGACCAATAACCATAATTATGCCTCCAGGGCATATTGTCTAAGTCCTACTATTCTCAATCCCCCCCCCCACTTACAGCACGTACACACCTGGTAACCTTTGTTTATATACTTAGGTATACCACTGACTGACACTCATTAAACCTATCCCAACGAGACCTCTAATTAAACAGTAAAATACAGATATATAGAACTCTCAAAGTCAGTCTGTACAATTTACCTATTAATTTGCTTCCTCTTTTCCACTGTGTACAACCCAGCAATAAAACAACTTTATTTTTACACTGATTCTTGGCTGGAGTAGTGTGTGGTGTAATGTCATGCATAACAAGATGTGAAGTAGGAGAATGATGTACAACACATCATATAAATTACAGCTTTACATGGTTTTATTCACTTACAGATTTTTTAGCTTGCTGTAAGTAGAAAACGATTCCCATGTTACTACAGCTGTGTGTTTCTTAGAACCGCCTAATATAAAACACTGAAACACTGCAGACAGCCATGACACAGGATGATACGTCACTTCTGTACAATGTCAAGAGACCGATGGAGTTAAAAGTAATCTCAAATAAACTGTTGGGAGCAATGGAAAATGTGTTGGGTGATTGAATTATAACTCCTACTCCATTCCATTACTATATTTCCTTCTCCTTCTAGTGTGGTAACTTTTCTTTTGCCCGGGACCTTAATATAATATTGTGGAAACTTTGGCTACTCTACACCCACCTCTGCCATATGCTGTTTTTGTTGGCTAAGCTGCCAGTAGTCCTGCTTTATAACAAGCCCAGAGGCAGGTGATATGAGGACAAATCTATTATAGTAATGCCATAAGAGGGGATACCTGCCTTCCTGCCCACTAATCTGAGCAGTGAGCACATATACCACTAACAACATTACCTCCATTTATTCAATCACAGAAACTTTAAACATGCAATGATCTCATAAATATTCATTAAACCAGAAGCTTTCATCAGGAACAGACTTCCATTTGACCCATATCCAATTATTACTAAACACCGAGTAAGTTTTGCCATGAAATGCAAGCCTATGCAGACTGTTTATAAACACCATGTATATCATTCAACACCATGTATATCATCCAAGTGGGTATGACCCTGCAGTGGTTACACATAATCTTATAAGGTTCATTTAAATGCCAAACAAGGACTGATCATATCCCACAAATAGTTTTTTTGGGGATAATATTGGAAGTTTGTATGTGTTGCTTGTCTATACACGTGTTTGCATGTTAAGGCTGATCTTTATTAGTTCACATTTGCTTAATACATATATGTGCAAAACGCAACATCAATAATCCATTCGGTGAGCATGTTTGTCACCTTGTATCAGGGTTAGACCTAGCAATTCAAAAGGACATTGATTAGTATTCACATATATATTCAAGGGTTAGATATTCCCATTGAAGCATGAATAGGCAAAAATAATATATATATATATATATATATATATATATACTGTATATATTACAAATTACATATGTATATATACAATATATATATATATATATATATATATATATATATATATATATATACAGTATCTCACCACAAAAGTGGGTACACCCCTCACATTTTTGTAAATATTTTATTATATCTTTTCATGTGACAACACTGAAGAAATGACACTTTGCTACAATGTAAAATAGTGAGTGTACAGCTTGTATAACAGTGTAAATTTGCTGTCCCCTCAAAATAACTCAACACACAGCCATAATGTCTAAACCGCTGGCAATAAAAGTGAGTACACCTCTAAGTGAAAATGTCCAAATTGTCAATATTTTGTGTGGCCACCATTATTTTCCAGCACTGCCTTAACCCTCTTGGGCATGGAGTTCACCAGAACTTCACAGGTTGCCACTGGAGTCCTCTTCCACGCCTCCATGACAACATCATGGAGCTGGTGGACCTTGCACTCCTCCACCTTCCGTTTGAGGATGCCCCACAGATGCTCAATAGGGTTTAGGTCTGGAGACATGCTTGGCCAGTCCATTACCTTTACCCTTAGCTTCTTTAGCAAGTCAATGGTCATCTTAGAGGTGTGTTTGGGGTCATTATCATGTTGGAATACTGCCCTGTGGCCCAGTCTCCGAAGGGAGGGGATTATGCTCGGCTTCAGTATGTCACAGTACATGATGGCATTCATGGTTCCCTCAATGAACTGTAGCTCCCTAGTGTCGGCAGCACTCATGCAGCCCCAGGCCATGACACTCCCACCACCATGTTTGACTGTAGGCAAGACACACTTGTCTTTGTACTCCTCACCCGGTTGCCAGCACACACGCTTGACACCATCTGAACCAAATAAGTTTATCTTGGTCTCATCAGACCACAGGACATGGTTCCAATAATCCATGTCCTTAGTCTGCTCGTCTTCAGCAAACTGTTTGCAGGCTTTCTTGTGCATCATCTTTAGAAGAGGCTTCCTTCTGGGATGACAGCCATGCAGACCAATTCGATGCAGTGTGTGGCATAAGGTCTGAGCACTGACAGGCTGACCCCCTCCCCACCCCTTCAACCTCTGCAGCAATGCTGGCAGCATTCATACATCTATTTCCCAAAGACAACCTCTGGATATGATGCTGAGGATGTGCACTCAACTTCTTTGGTCGACCATGGCGGGACCTGTTCTGCGTGGAACCTGTCCTGTTAGACTGCTGTATGGTCTTGGCCACTGTGCTGCAGCTCAGTTTCAGGGTCTTAGCAATCTTTTAATAGCCTAGGCCATCTTTATTTAGAACAACAATTCTTTTTTCAGAACTTTAGAGAGTTCTTTGCCATGAGTTGCCATGTTGAACTTCCAGTGACCAGTATGAAAGAGTGAGAGCGATAACACCAAACTTAACACACCTGCTCCCCATTCACACCTGAGACCTTGTAACACTTATGCCGCGTACACACGGTCGGACTTTTCGTCTACAAAAGTCCGACAGCCTGTCCGACAGACTTCCGACGTACCTTCGGCGGACTTGCGGCAGACTTTCTTACGAACGGACTTGCGCACACACGACCACACAAAAGTACGACAGCCTAGTACGCGGTGACGTACACCAAGTCCGACGAGACTATAAAACGGAAGTTCAATAGCCCGTACGACACCCTTTGGGCTCCTTCTGCTAATCTCGTGTTTATCTCGTGTTAGTAGAAGTTTGGTGAGAGACGATTCGCGCTTGTGAGACTCGTATTTTTCAGTTCGTTTTAACTGTTGTTCAGTCTGTGCTTGTGAGGTTTGTATCTGCTTTTCAGTGCGTTTGGTCAGTTGGCATTGAGAAATCTTTGTTTTATTGGCCGCTCGTTCCTGATTTTCAGGTCGTTCTTCACAGGCCTTGCTGTTCTTCAGTGCGTTCTGTTTAGTGCGTTCTGACCAGCCGACCGTTTTGAAGCCATGTTACCTGTACGTACTCGTCGTAGAGCTCGTGCATTGTATGTGCTTGGTGCTGTAGTTTATTCTTCAGCCCAAGACCAGTCCATGAACAGGGCGAGGAGGAGTTCATGGACCAAGAATTGGTTGCTTCAGCGTGACCAGTTCTGTCACATGCCTTTGCTCCGTGAGATCCGTGAGAATAATCCTGAGGATTTCAGGAACTTTCTCCGGATGACGGACCCCGTTTTTGACCGTTTGTTGGCTTTGCTGACCCCCTATATCAGCAGGCAGGATACCTGCATGAGGCAAGCCATCACTCCGGAGCAGAGGCTGGTCGCTACCTTGCGGTATTTGGCCACAGGGAGAAGCCTGCAGGACCTTAAGTTCTCGACAGGCATCTCCCCCCAGGCTCTGGGGATCATTATCCCAGAGACCTGTTCTGCCATCATACAGGTCCTGCAGTAGGACTATATTAAGGTAAGATATTTTTCTTTTATTAGCATCACATGTTCTTTTATGTAATCTTTGATAATGTGATGTATTTCTTGCTTCAAACACTACTTACCATCATTGCAATATAGTGTGAATGTCCCCTTTTTATCCTCACACATGCTGGAATTTTTTACTGTTATTTTTTGTCATGCATGTATATTTTCCTTCAATAACCTTCCCAGCATGAAGTGATGGGAACATATCCACCTAGTCTACTCATTTGGAATGTATTTTGTTTGAGTGTATTTAGTGTGCTGCTAATGAGCAATTATCTAGATTTCACAACCCCCCCACCCCCCCCACCCCCTAAACTCACTCCAAATAGTGTGCTGCTAATGAGCAATTATCTAGATTTCACAACCCCCCCACCCCCCCCCCACCACCTAAACTCACTCCAAATAGTGTGCTGCTAATGAGCAATTATCTAGATTTCACAACCCCCCCACCCCCCCCCCACCACCTAAACTCACTCCAAATAGTGTGCTGCTAATGAGCAATTATCTAGATTTCACAACCCCCCCACCCCCCCCACCTAAACTCACTCCAAATAGTGTGCTGCTAATGAGCAATTATCTAGATTTCACAACCCCCCCACCCCCCCCCCCCACCTAAACTCACTCCAAATAGTGTGCTGCTAATGAGCAATTATCTAGATTTCACAACCCCCCCACCCCCACCCTCGTTAAAATTTGCTGGAATGTTCTGTGGTGTTGATTTGTCTAAAGCAAATATATGTTGCACTTTGCAAAATGCATGTGCACTCTACAAGTGCATTTGTTCCAGTGCTTTAGTAAATGAGCAGAAGCTCTGCTGATTTCCATCATCAAATCATATGCAAGCCTCAAAGTGTTTTCATTAATTGCCCTTGCATGTGATTGTGTACTCCTTGCAACATGAATGCCTTTTTACATTACCTCATTTACTGTAAGCTGGTTAGCAACTGCACCTGCAGAGTGCGACAACTGCAGTCTTGTAGCCTTTTTAGTCCCTAAATTCCTGCGTGTCCTAAAAGTAATTTTTTTTAGGGATTTCACAACCCCCTAAAATGTAATCAATGTTCCATCAGAGGGGGTGAGCAATCTGATAAGTGTGCCTTTCCATATTAGTTATTCCAGAACAATTAAATTATTGAATGTTATACTGATGCTGGGGAATAATGTTTTTAATTGTCTAATTTTCTTGCAATGTTAGCTTCCAAATTAATTGATTTTGGTTTTCTTGTTTGATTTCCCAGTTTCCTTCAACGCCACAGGAATGGCAGACTGTGGCATCCCATTTTGCCAGCCGTTGGGACTTTCCCAATTGTGGAGGGGCTATAGATGGGAAACATGTCCACATTGTGCCACCACCCCATTCGGGGTCATATTATTTTAATTATAAGGGGTTCCACAGTATTGTTTTAATGGCGGTGGTGTCGGCACACTATGATTTTTTATATGTGGACGTGGGGAAGAATGGCCGGATGTCGGATGGAGGAGTATTTGCCCAGACGGAGTTCTGCCAGCGTCTCCAGAGTGGTGGCCTGGGATTGCCACCTGATGAGGATAACGTGGAAGGACTCCCCTTTGTCTTCATTGCCGATGAAGCCTTCGCTCTCAGCAAGCACCTCATGAGGCCATTCCCCCAAAGAACCCTCACCCCGGAGAGGAGGGTTTTTAATTACCGGCTGGCCAGAGCTAGAAGAGTGGTTGAGAATGCGTTTGGAATTCTGGCCAGCCGGTTCCGCCTGTTTCAAACAGCCATTAATTTGGCGGAATACAAACTTAATTTTATCGTTTTATCGTGCTGCATTCTGCACAACTTTTTAAATAAGCATTCTCCAAATTATATAGGCACAGTTGGGCCTGAGGCCGGACAAATAGAAGCCAACCTTACAGGCCTGGATACTGTCCGTACTGGCTTGGCCCCCCAAAGTGCCCGTCAAGTTAGACAGCAATATGTTAATTATTTTATGGGTAGGGGGGCCATTGCAATGGGCCAGGATATATAATTTTTGACAATAAAAAAATTATTGATGAAATCTTGCATTATATTTATTGCTTGTCTTTCTTTTGGGCTGTCTCCTAGGTTATGGTCGAGCAGTTGTAGTGCCAACTGTATTGTAATTTTAAATGTCTAAATAAGCTCCATTGCCACTGTAAACAACTTTTTTACAATTATAACTAAAATGATACTGAGCCTTGAAATAACAAACCACACATTTATTTAATTCCTATAAGGAGATGTTTTTATTAATGGTTGTTATGCATTCCGTTCTGCATTTAGTATAAAATGTTCATAGACAAAAATAGAATGATATCTTAATAATGTAGCAAAATATAATTATATCTAAATATTTACACCTAATCCACAAAAAAATATTTTTGGCTTTTTGATTT